>NC_090265.1:1331875213-1332175213 GCF_040414725.1 Anabrus simplex | reverse complement strand
AGCTTGAGTCACATACTGGTTTCCTTGGTGGTCTTCAGCGCAACAAGAGTACTGGTGAGACTGCACCATATTTTGCTACCTCATTCGTAGAGGTGATCTTCCATGTAGCCACCCGCATGCCATCTGCAAGCCAGGAGTCTTTGTTGCAAAAGGTACTTGATTTTGTATTTTCTAGGTTACTCCAAAACTAATACACCCCATTTTTAAATCCAAATTTTTCCTATACCTTTGCTATTACTTGAATGCATAGAAAAATGCTTCTGAGAACTAACTAACTGCCCCAATAGTCTCTGTTCCCAGACAGCACGTATACCTGTTTTGATAGAGACATTCCTCTAACAGGTATATGTGTTTGTGACAAAATATATAATTTATTATGGTTATAATTGAGGAAGTGGCTTTAATGTTAACAAAGAAGCATTCTTAACAATTTCTTCCAGTTAAAATGGGAAACCAAACTACACTTCGAAGGATAGCCAATAGTAGGATTTAGATCCATTTTTCTTCCAAACCCAGGATTATTCACCATACTAACCAACTCTTTAATACACTACCCAGTGCATTAATATAGAATGAGAAACATATAGATACTAGTTTTTATATAATAAATATTAGGAATAATAGAAGAGGATCATTTAATCATCCATTACAATATTTATTTTATTTATTTCTCATTTTTCTGCCCTTAGACTCGACACTTGGGAAATGATGAAGTGCACATTGTCTGGTCTGAGCACTCTAGAGACTATCGTCGTGGCATCATACCCACAGAATTCTGTGATGTTCTTATTGTAATCTATCCACTGCCCAACAAGCTGTATCGCATTCAAGTTAATCGAAAATCTGAGGTAAGTTTTATAGAATTGTAATATTGTTAATTTGATGCAATACGGTAAGTTGTTCTTTACATGTTTAGTCCCATCCCTTTATTCACCTGTCGGTTGCCAAAACTGAAGCGTTTTATTACTATTTTATATCATTTTGTACAGGACTTTTATGAAGTTCAAAAAATTTTACAGTGAGGTCAAGAAAGTTTAAAGTTTGGTTCACTTCTGTTTCTATTGAAAATTTAATATGCGAGTCTAAGTTGTTTTGTTATAATATTGCAATGTTGCTGGTAATGTGTTAGTCAACATTAGATAATAACATCATTGAAATATTTAATCCACACTGTGTGATCCCTTTTATTTTGTTTATGATTTTGTTATTTTTCCAAGTGGTCAATATATATTTCTGCTAGTATGCCTGAAGCGAGGGCTCCCATAGGGAGTCCTTCCTGTTAATATATAGTATTAATAAATGGGAAGTAATTGTTAGCCAGAACAAAGTTTAGTGTGGTTAAAAATTCATCTGTTGCATATTTACTAAGTTTTTTGTGTTGTGCTTGATTATATTGAGGATTTTTATTGTTTCTTTGATCAGTATATTGGCATACATACCAAATGAAATTCATCAATTGCTGTAGCTCCTGATACACAGAAGCAGACATTCTGACTCTCAGTGTTCCGAAACCCAAAGCATTTTCTTCAAAATTCCAGTGTGCACACTGATTGTTTGTCCTCCTAACTATATAAAAAGATATCATGACTGCTTTTTATTGTTTCCGTATTGTCTTGTCAAGTCATCCTGTCTAGCTGGTGAAATATCAACACTTGTGAAAGTGTGACCACTGGCTAGTAACCTAGAAGACATCACCTGTTCTAATTCTTTGGTTAGACCTATAGGACAAACATGGGTTCAGAATGGGGGTGGAGAAAAAATTGTCTCATTCACACCAATTCAGTTAATACAGGGCAATTAAAAATGATGGATCTGATTTCATAAATTTATTCTCTGAAATCTAATAAACATGTCATAATATGAGACGTGTGCTAAGAACGGTAAACTCTCAAAGTTTTTTCAGTCATATCACAAGTGTTTTATGTGAGCACCTCGCGTAACACGACATACATCAAGCCGATAGTCTATCTCCTGCCAAACATTGTGTAGTGTGTCGCGGTCAATCCCTGCGATGGCTGCTGTGATGCGGTCACGAAGGTCATCCAATGTTAGTGGAAGAGGTGGTACGTAAACATGATCCTTCACAAAATCCCACAAGAAGAAATGACATGGGGTTAAGTCGGGGGAACGCAGTGGCCAACGAGTGAGAGATGAGATGGCTCTGAACGTTGCCATGGTAATGCAGAGGGGCACCATCCAGTTGAAGGATGAAATCTGCACTATCCTCTTCGAGCTGTGGCAGGAACCATTGTTGCAGCATATCAAGAAAAACATTTCCTGTCACAGTAGGTTCAATGAAGAAAAAGGGTCCATAAACCTTCTCATGGGAAATGGCACAAAACACATTGGCAGAATAGCATTGGTGTTTCACAACTTGATGGGGATTAGAAGTTCCCCAGATCCTTACGTTGTGTCTATTCACAGTCCCGGGAAGGTGAAAAGTCGCTTCATTACTGAAAATTACCCTTTCGGAGAACCCATCCTCTTCCATTAATGTGAGAAAATCAGCACAGAAGGATGCTCGACCAGCATAATCAGTGTCTTTTAAGGCCTGCACCAGTTGCAACCGGTAGGGTTTCATTCATAAACGTTTACGCAGAATGCACCAAACAGTTGCTTGTGGAAGTTCAAGTTGCCTCGCTGCCTGGTAGGTGGACTTCTGCGGACTCCCCACAAAACTGGCGCGAACACGTTCCACTTTCTGTCGAAGGACAGCCAGTCGACTTTCGCTTACAGATGCAGCCCGTGTCTCTGAATTTTGCATACCACGCACGAATGGTTTTTCCTGTAGGTGGGTCTCTTCCATACCTGGTACGGAAATGCCGTTCGACACTAATCACAGACTTGTTTACACGGTAACTGAGCATACAGAACGACTTCTGCTCTCCAGCTGCAGCCATTTTCTTTACTCGCTTCCTGTGTGCTCATAACGGCTGAAAATGAAACCACGTGGGATGAAATCTAAACTCAACTAAACTTTGAGAGTTTGCCTTTCTTTGCACATATCTCATAGTATGATCAGTTTATTAAATTTCATAGAATAAATTTATGAAATCGGGTCCATCATTTTGAATTGCCGTATATATACAGTACAAAAATTCCTTACTGCACTAAGCTGTACATTTCCTGCTCCAGTAATTTCCACTCTAGTTCAAGACATATCAGAGAACTTGATTTTAACAAAAGAGGACCCTTGTTTATCAAGAATTGTGAAGTGCTATATCTTGAAAGGTAAGGTAACTGAGTCGGCTATTAGTAGATATCGGCTGCTTGATTGGGAGATGGATGCCAACAAGCTGAGATAGAAATTTTCAAAGATGTTGAAAGGATAGAACAGGAACACTTACTCTGGGACTCTTAAGTGTGATTTTTAACTCGTGAGTGTAAATTGGAGATGCACTGGCAGGTGTAGTTAGTTGGTAACTTAGGCCATTACTTTATTGTTATATAAAATCGGTTGTCTTCCTTGAAGTTGAATACTAGGAGAACCTTCATGGCTCTTTTTTTTTTTTTTTTGTGAACTGATGAGAGATATTGATTGATGTTCCTTTAAAGCTCGTTTTGCCCTTCTTTGACTTCGTTGCTTCATGACTATTACTACTTCAGAAAATCGATCTTTCTTCTTATAAGTAATGGAAAGGAGCAAACAATCAGAAATCAGATCATCAAAAAAAGCTTGTATTAGCTTGCATACAAGACAGCCTCACATGTAAGACGACCCTGAAGGTTTTTATAAGAAAAGTTAAATAATTTTGTAATTATGACATATTCAAGCTCTCCTGTTGTTCGAGTGAATCTGTTAGTGTTTTGCATAGTCATTAAGTGTACTGTATTAGTGAATGTGTCCTGTGTTGTCATAGCTGAAAATAGATTAAATGCATTTGAGGTAAGCAGTTTTCCTCTTACTGTAATTAGAGCCAAATTAGGGCTTTACTTCAAAATGTGTTTTACTTTTTCAGACAGCTTTATGCTAGTCCAAGAGATGTTCTTCTAGTAAAGTGACTGTTAGACATTGCTACAAGAAAACATTGTGAAAAGAAAGTTCAGAAAAATCTCAGTTTTTTTGTTGTAGAAAATTGCAGTATAATAATACTGTACTTGAGAGTAATACTTCGTATACATACTGATTTGATGTATTGTTTCTATAAATGAGTATTATAATTTAAATACAGTTAACTAAAACAGTTATTTCAGTATAAGCTGCAGATGGGTCATAGTGCAACACCCATATACATGGTTAACAAAGTTCTTACTGTATTCTACTGTAATATCAAATATTGTGAGCTTTCCTTAATTTTAGTAGGTTGTTGCATAAGTCTGAAGGGTTTGGATGTAAGTTGGTGCTTGTTCATCGTTCGTCAGTTGTCATTTGGAAAGCCATTGTTGTGCTTGTGGATACTGTTTGAATTGTGCTGCTCTGATGAAGGTGAAGTGTTAGAACAACAGTTGAGGATGGAGTGCTAAGTGGCAAAAAATGAACATCTCCAATACATTTTTCTGTTAGAGTTCAGAAGAGTATCAAAAGCAGCTGGGGCTACTCGAACCATTTGCATAATGTATGATATCAGCAAGAGTATGGCGTAAAATGGTTTAATCTTTTTGGATGGGGTAACTTAGATCTAAGAGACAATCCACGTTCAGAAAGACTATTAGCCTTTGATGAAGACCAACTAAACGAGTTCCAGTTATCACCACAGATCTGCATTTAGGGCTGTCGACAAGGCGTCAAATTCCCTTTCACTCTTTTCCTTGATATTTAAAATTATTTCAAAGAAGCTGGAAATCTATCAAAGATCTCCTTTGGTAAATTATTCCTGTCCCTATATAGTCTTCTCACAAACAAATATTTGCTCCAGTTTGTCATTTTGAATTCCAACTTTATCTTCAAAGTGATAATTCCTAGTAATAATATAAATATATTCACATTTCTTACCTGCAATCTTCACCTGAACATCTTTCAGGTATGTATTTGCCATTGTTTGTGATAAATTGTGAACCCTTCAGTATTGCCATTTTCATTGTATGTAGCTCATACAATTTTATCCCTCTTCTTTTTCTTGGATATACCATCTGAAAAACTATCCTCTATATAACTCATTTTGTGATAAGCATCAGGAAACACAAAACTAAATAACCCCCTTTGGGTGGGGGACACAGACGAAGAATACACCCACAGTGTCCCCTGCCTGCTGTAAGACACGACTAAAAAGGGTGACCAAGGGATGATGACATTAGAACCATGAGATCACCTGTGATTAGTACCGTCACGCGTGGAACACCATGAGTCGACTTTTCTTGTGATTAGTAATACTATGTGAGGAATACCATGAGTCTGTGGGAAGATCACTATGGGGTGACAGTACCCGTCTGTAGTATCCGCCACTATGATGGAGGCTCCCCTCTGTTCAGGTTTGTCTGGAACACCCCAAGGAGAAAGAAAGAGACTATCCTCACTGGGGTGTTTCAGCATCTAGTTGTGGACATCATGAGCCTGTGTTTCGAGGAACACCACGGGTCTGGGTGTTGCCTGTGATTAATACCACTATATGACCGATGCTGTGGGTCTGCATTGTCTGTGGTTAGTACATACTATATGAGGAACTTCACGAGATAGTATGAGTCCCTGTGATTAGTACTCTTTTTGCTATTGTCTTTACGTCGCACCGACACAGATAGGTCTTATGGCTACGATGGGACAGGAAAGGGCTAGGACTGGGAAGGAAGCGGCCATGGCCTTAATTAAGGTACAGCCCCAGCATTTGCCTGGTGTGAAAATGGGAAACCACAGAAAACCACCTTCAGGGCTGCCGACAGTGGGGTTCGAACCACCTATCTCCCGAATACTGGATACTGGCCGCACTTAAGCGACTGCAGCTATCGAGCTCGGTGTGATTAGTACCACTATGTGAGGAACACCCTAGGTCTATGTTACCTGTGCCTAGTACATTATCTGCTAGTAGTACCCACAATGTGTGGAACACCATGAGTCTACATTACTTGTGATTAGTACTGTTACATGAGAAATATCATGATTTTATGAGGGACTGTTGACCTGGATTTTGGTCCCCTTTTTTGGTGGGCGTTGCGGGTCGGATCCACTGATTGTTTTAAGTTCATAATCATTGTTCATCCTCATCTTTTTGTATTCTAGTCAGTGGATTAATTTTGGAATTATTTTAAACTTGTAATATTGTGAGTTGGATCCACTGATTATTTTACATTCATATTCATCCATTCATTCTTCATGTTCTGAATTCTGGTCAGTGGATGAATTTTAGAATTTTAAATTGTCATTACTTTTCGTCTCATTTCATACCATTAGGGGCCGATGACGTAGATGTTAGGCCCCTTTAAACAACAAGCATCATCATCATCAAAACTAAATAACTGTTGAGTTATATGTAATTACAACTTCATAAAATATAATGGTAACACAACTGCCATCTGGTGGATTATTTCCCAGTTTAGTTAGAGAATAGGATATGGCATTTTCAGACTAAATAGAGAATTCACTGCGCACTATTTTCTCTACACAGTAGGAGGAGATTACTTGTTTTCAGCCTACATTGTGTGTCATAAGTAGAGCAAGAAAGTGAAAGAATCTAGTTATTGTAAAAGAAAAAAGAAATGCACACGACTGATTTTCAATATCTTCAATTCAATTACTGCAGCATGTTACTAATATTGTGGAATGGTCCTGAATGATGATGAATGAATGAATTAATGAATGAATGAATGAATGAATGAATGAATAAATAATATAATAATTTGTCTAATCATGGTTAAACCTTATTGTGTATAAATGTCAATGGTGATGATGATAACAATAATAATAATTTTTAAAATGTGAATATTTTTACAGAGCGAGAAGGTTGTATGTATTTTCAGCTGGTAATTAAGAATCACACATGAAGTTAGGTGACAATTGTGTTTTGAAATTTTTCAGTCAGGAGTCTAATTTTCATTCTATCAAAGTACATTTGACCTTGTTAAAATTCTGAAATATCCTTTCCTGCCCTCCCAAACTCTCTCCTTGATAGTCTTTACATTTAAATCTGATGAAGCCCACTGGCTTAGCCCAGAAATATTTGGGCTAAAGTTTCACCCTGTCAGGTATTGATCACACTCTTTGGTTCTTTATGTCTGAGATCTCTATAAACTATTGGTAGTACTCTATATTACACCATGACCACATTGACAAAACTTGTAGAGAAGGTATTTACCTGCACTTCACACACAAGACTTCACACTTTGATTAAAATGTATGTTTTTAGAATTAGATGTCATAAAAAGATGGTAATAGGAATTGTTTACAACTCACCTAAAACAACACGGTCTGATGATTTTGGCATTGTTTGAGTCATCAGTCCATTGACTGGTTTGATGCAGCTCTCCATGCCACCCTATCCTGTGCTAACCTTTTCATTTCTACGTAACTATTGCATCCTACATCTGCTCGAATCTGTTTGTCATATTCATACCTTGGTCTACCCCTACCGTTCTTGCCACCTACACTTCCTTCAAAAACCAAATGAACAAGTCCTGGGTGTCTTAAGATGTGTCCTATCATTCTATCTCTTCTTCTCGTCAAATTTAGCCAAATCGATCTCCTCTCACCAATTCGATTCAGTATCTCTTCATTCGTGATTCGATCTATCCATCTCACCTTCAGCATTCTTCTGTAACACCACATTTCAAAAGCTTCTATTCTCTTTCTTTCTGAGCTAGTTATCGTCCATGTTTCACTTCCATACAATGCCACGCTCCACACAAAAGTCTTCAAAAACATCTTTCTAATTCCGATATCAATGTTTGAAGTGAGCAAATTTCTTTTCTTAAGAAAGCTCTTCCTTGCTTGTGCTAGTCTGCATTTTATGTCCTCCTTACTTCTGCCACCGTCGGTTATTTTACTACCCAAGTAACAATATTCATCTACTTCCTTTAAGACTTCGTTTCCTAATCTAATATTTCCTACATCACCTGCCTTCGTTCGACTACACTCCATTACTTTTGTTTTGGACTTATTTATTTTCATCTTGTACTCCTTACCTAAGACTTCATCCATACCATTCAGCAACTTCTCGAGATCTTCTGCAGTCTCAGATAAAATAACAATATCATCGGCAAATCTCAAGGTTTTGATTTCCTCTCCTTGGACTGTGATTCCCTTTCCAAATTTCTCTTTGATTTCCTTTACTGCCTGTTCTATATAAACATTGAAAAGGAGAGGGGACAAACTGCAGCCTTGCCTCACTCCTTTCTGGATTGCTGCTTCTTTTTCAAAGCCCTCGATTCTTATCACTGCAGACTGATTTTTATACAGGTTGTAGATAATTCTTCGTTCTCGGTATCTGATCCCTATCATCTTCAGAATCATAAATAGCCTGGTCCAATCAACATTATCGAATGCCTTTTCTAGATCTACGAATGCCATGTACGTGGGCTTGTCCTTCTTGATTCGATCCTCTAAGATCAGACATAAAGTCAGGATTGCTTCACGTGTTCCTACATTTCTTCTGAAGCCAAATTGATCTTCCCCCAACTCAGCTTCAACTTGTTTTTCCATTCTTCTGTAAATAATACGTGTTAAAATTTTGCAGGCATGAGATACTAAACTAATAGTGCGGTAGTTTTCACACCTGTCAGCACCGGCTTTCTTGGGAATAGGTATAACAACATTCTGCCGAAAATCGGATGGGACTTCTCCTGTCTCATACATCTTGCACACTAAATGAAATAACCTTACCATGCTGGTTTCTCCTAAGGCAGTCAGTAATTCAGCGGGAATATCATCAATTCCAGGTGGCTTGTTCCTATTTAGGTCACTCACAGCTCTGTCAAACTCTGACCTCAAAATTGAGTCTCCCATTTCATCAGCATCAACAGCCTCTTCATGTTCCAAAACGAAATTATCTACATCGTTACCTTGATACAACTGTTGGATATGCTCCTGCCATCTTTCTGCTTTGTCTTCTTTCCCTAGAAGTGGCTTTCCATCTGAGCTCTTAATATTCATGCACCTAGATTTCCTTTCTCCAAAGGTTTCCTTGATTTTCCTGTATGCAGCATCTACCTTTCCCAGGACCATACAGCCTTCGACATCCTTGCACTTCTCCTTCAGCCATTCTTCCTTAGCTACCTTGTACTTTCTATCCACTTCATTCTTTAATCGCTTGTATTCTTTTCTGCCCTCTTCATTTCTAGCATTCTTGTATTTTCGTCGTTCATCAATCAGGTCTAGTATCTCCTGAGTTATCCACTGATTCTTAGTTGATCTTTTCTTCCTTCCTAACATTTCTTCAGCAGCCCTACTGACTTCATTTTTCATGACTCTCCACTCTTCCTCTACTGTGTTTCCTTCGGCCTTTTCATTTAGTCCTTGTGCAACATGTTCCTTGAAACAATCCATCACACTCTTTTCTTTCAACTTGTCTAGATCCCATCTTTTTGCATTCTTTCCTTTCTTCAATTTCTTCAATTTCAGATGGCATTTCATGACCAACAAGTTGTGGTCAGAGTCCACGTCTGCTCCTGGGAAAGTTTTGCAATCCAACACCTGGTTTCTGAATCTCTGCCTAATCATAATGAAGTCTATTTGATACCTTCCAGTGTCTCCAGGTCTCGTCCACGTATACAGCCGTCGTTTGTGGTGTTTAAACCAAGTATTGGCGAGGACTAAATTATGGTCAGTGCAGAATTCAACCAGCCGACTTCCTCTTTCGTTCCTTTGTCCCAATCCAAATTCTCCTACTGTGCTACCTTCTCTTCCTTGGCCTACCACTGCGTTCCAGTCTCCCATCACAATTAGATTCTCGTCACCTTTGACATATTGTATTAAATCTTCTATCTCCTCATATATTCTTTCAATTTCTTCATCATCCGCTGAACTAGTAGGCATATAGACCTGCACTATTGTGGTGGGCATTGGTTTGGTGTCTATCTTGGCGACAATAATTCTTTCACTATGCTGGTCGTAGTAGCTTATCCGCTGCCCTATTTTCTTATTCATTATTAAACCAACTCCTGCATTACCCCGGTTTGATTTTGTGTTGATAATTCGGTAGTCGCCTGACCAAAAATCCTGTTCTTCCTGCCAACGTACTTCACTTATACCTTTTTTTTGCTAGGGGCTTTACGTCGCACCGACACAGATAGATCTTATGGCGACGTCACTTATACCAACTACATCTAACTTTAGCCTATCCATCTCCCTTTTCAGATTCTCTAACCTACCACAACGATTCAAACTTCTAACATTCCACGCTCCGACCCGCAGAATGTCAGTATCCATCTTCCTGATGATCGCCCCCTCTCGTGTAGTCCCCACCCGGAGATCCGAATGGGGGACTAGTTTACCTCCGGAATATTTTACCCGGGAGGAAGCCATCATCAGTACATCATTCATACAGAGAGAGCTGCATGTCCTTGGGAGGTGGTTACAGCTGTAGTTTCCCGTTGCTTTCAGCCGTGTAGCAGTATCAACACAGCTAAGCCATGTTGAGTATTATTACAAGGCCGTATCAGTCAATCATCTAGACTGCCGCCCTTGCAACTACCGAAAGGCTGCTATCCCCCTTTCGATGAACCATTCGTTAGTCTGGTCTCTCAACAGATACCCATCCGATATGGTTGCACCTGCGGCTCGGCTATCTGCATCATTGGGACACGCAAGCCTCCCCACCGCGGCAAGGTCACATGGTTCGCAGAGGAGGGATTTTGGCATACAAACATATTATAATGATGGGTGCCTTTAGTATTGACCTTTAAAGCAGAAGAGTGAAGGAAACACTGAGCAAGTGGCTGCACGATTTGAGTCACGTAGCTATCAGCTTGCATTCGAGAAATAGTGGGTTTGAACTCCACTGTCAGCTGCCCTGAAAATCGTTTTCCATGGTTTCCCATGATCACACCAGGCAAATGCTGGGGCTGTACCTTAATTAAGACCATAGTCACTACCTTCCCACTCCTAGCCCTTTCCTATCCCATTATCACTGTAACACCTATATGTGGCTGTGCGACACGAAGCAAACTGTAATTTTAAAAAAGTGAAGGAAACAACTTAATGAATTTATTTCTTGCCTCAAACATGACAATCTTATCCCTTAACACTACAAATCACGTTCTTTTTGCTAATCACACATCTCGTACTTCAGTTGATCTTCTTGTGACTAATCAGCCTCGGAATAATTAAACAAAAGCAAATCCTGTGATGAGAGAAAGAAGTCTAACACATCACATGAAAGATGAAGTAAATCTATATTTGACTGCAGTTTCCTTGCAATTGCCTCCACATCTAAGTGTTTGCTCTTAGGGCCTCAACTCGCTTCTCACATACTGCATCGGACATTAATTGATACAAAGTAGCATTTCTACTTTTAAGGTTTATTTATATGAAAACAACTGTATAGAAACTTTCATTCACAGATCTTGCAAATTCTGTTGTGCTGTTCTGAAATTGATCTTTAATATTTCAACTGTTGCATTGACAGAACCTGATCTGGTGAGTGTTTTTCTAATTTGTTATAAATACCACTGAGTTCTGAATCTCATAATGCAATTTGATTGTTTGTTCAGGTACCATATTTTGGTCCTTTATTCAATGAGGCAATTGTGGATCACAGTGTGCTACCAGGTTTGGTTCGAGCATCAGCCATTAGTGCCTCACGGGCTAAACGCAGTATGCTGCCTCTCTACCAAAACTAGTAAGTACAACTAATTTTCCAGCATTGGCTTGTTTGCCATTTTTGTGACTTTGTATTTCATGAGATGAAGTCATGTATTGTACAGTTTAACATGGAATCCAAACTACCATTAAAATCTTACAGACTTGTATCTCAGATTGAAAAGTTTTCACTTTGTTATTATATTTCATTGTCATTTTCTGAAATGCCTACGGATTAGGAAACATAATTATGTTAAACTCATATGTACAACTTTTGGTTATGGAAGTATTTGTATGACTCTCTTGATTCTACACTGAAACACCTTTACCACTGGTTCAGAAAGCCCCAAAAAATTCTCTGCAAGTCTTAGAACATTTCACTCCTTATCTCTCTTTGTAACACGCCATCTCATCCCATTTTAAAAGCCATGCTCAAATCGAATTATGAAAGAAGAAAGCATTAGAAAATTTTTAAACTTATCATTTTTATAATTCATTCATAATACTTTTAATTGTAGATATTTGTGTTAAAATAATACCTTGGCTCAGTTCTGATATGCATGATATACTTACAGCTATGAAGAACGTGCCAAATCGTTGGAAACAATTGTTAGGAACCACAAGGATCCAACAACATTTGAAGAGTTTGCAGCCCAGGTGTATTCACCTGTTCAAACTGTTTCACCTTTCTGCTCTGGTCCTAACCGCTCCTCAGGTAAGTCAGTGTATCATCAGTTTAAGGCCAATCCTTGTTGAAGCTTAATATTCTGACTCTGTATTTGGAATATAATCATTACCTTGTCTCCAGATACTCCAGAATTGTTTCCTTTTCAGCATTGTAGATTATAAATATCTGTGGGAAATAGTATCCATTTTTGATTTATGGAAACCCATACTCGTGGTTAGTTTACACCTTTAATAAACAGTCTCCTGTTTTTCCTTCATCTTCGTGCCTATAAAATTTAATCCAGGATGGCACTTAATTTATTTCCATGTCTTACCTTTATGTTGGACTGTATCACGTAAAACATCCGATATTGCACTTGCGTTTATTTTTGCCTTCCTTCCAAGATTCATTAAGGATAACTTTGGCATTCTTACATAATTTTGTATGGTTTATAGTTGTTCAAATACTGTTGATGGCACTTGAATTAACTAGGCACACTGATCTACTAAATGGCAGATTTGCTTCTGACTGGTTTGAACTTAGCCAGCTGAAACTCATTAGCTATTTAACATGTAAGCCAAATGGGTTGCTTTCTAAGATAAATAAGATGTTACTGTTTGCACAGTAACTATTACTAGAGTTGAGTTTAGTTCCGATCATTATTTTCTGGCCAGTGAATATGGAACAACTGTTCATACATAGTGGAATAATATCCAAATACATCCTAAAAGAGAATACCTATGGTAAAGTTTGTAAACATGAAAAGGATTGATTCATGCTCTATAAAAATATCCATTTGTAAAATAATTTTGATGGAATGCTGCAGGTACATAAAACATTCTTTATATTTCTACACTTCAACTAAGGCACTCTTTATATTTAATTCTAGAAATGTCACATAGTAACCCATAAATCTGTAATGTACTAATATTATAAGGAGGAAGTTGTGTATGTTGGTTTGTTGTGGAGGGTAATATCAGGAACTAATAAACCAATTTCAGTAATTCATTCACTGTTGAAAAGCTCATTTCATCCAGATTATTCAAGCAAATCAACCCCTTCCCAAGCAGGCCATGAAGGCCTATGGGGAAGAGTAAGGTAAAGGCTTCCACTTGGCAGTAAATGGTATAGAATGGTTAACTCTGTGCTCAGCTGCCTTTTCCCTCCCAAGCATTAACTGCTGTGTAACTGCTGTGAACTTCAGGAATCAAACCTACACCTTCCCAGGTGAACCACATCAGTGAAACAGCCACTAAGTTATTGACATTTTTTTATACAACATGGTTATTGCCTTCATTGGACCACTTTAGTCAATTTTTTAAAAATATTATTATGGCGAAGTGCCATCAACACCCCGACCTGGCAGGAGCTGGACAAGGAGATAGATAGATAGATAGATAGATAGATAGATAGATAGATAGATCGATAGATAAGGAATGGGTGAGCCCTGCCCTCGTCACACGTAGGTCTATGCAGTCCCTTTGTGTCCCTTAAATGGGTTTGCCTAGTCCAGCCTTGGTGCTCCTATGAAGGATACCAGTGTCCAGATGTTGGCATTCCTGATGTCTTCCAGGTTTACAAGGTGTGAGCCAAGATATCGATGTCTAGTGCGTGCAAAAGCCTCAAACTGACACAGTACATGCACGGAGGTCTCTTCCTCCCTACCGCATCTTCTACACATTGGATGTTGACTGATTTTCATGGCGTGTAGGTGTCTCTGTAAGGTGTTGTGTCCTGTGAACAGTCCAACTACCATTCGTATTCTAGTCCTATTCAAGTTTATTAGGACCTTTTTATATCTTTGGCTGGGCCCTTCGATAAGTTTGCGTGCCTGCCTTGCTGTAGTTAACCTCTTCCAAATGTCTAAGTGAGACTGGTTTGTCCACTGGGATATTACCAGTTTCACACTTTGGAGTGATACACCCAGGAAAGGCTCTGGTCCTATAAAAGGACCTTTTGAGCCTTGTTTCGCTAGTTGTCAGCTTCTTCATTTCCACTGATTCCTGTGTGCCTGGGAACCCATAACAGGGTAACTAAGTTCACACAGCTTATCTAACATCCTTTGGCACTCCCATACTATTTTGGATGTTGTTCTAGCTGCACATAGAGCTTTTAGCACTGGCTGGCTGTCGCTGCAAATGGTGATGCATCTTCTACGCCCAGGCATGTTCCATACATGTACAGCACAGGCCAGTATTGCATATACTTCGGCCTGGAAAACAGTAGCATATTCACCCATGGCAAGGGAGAGCCTTGTCTTAGGCCCCCAGATCCCAGTGCCCGTGCCCATCTCCGTCCGCGAGCCATCTGTGTACGATGTACAGCTCTCAGACTTAAGACGGGCCCCAGCATCCGTGACCCACTCCTCCCTCGTGGGTATCACCACTGTGTACTTACAGTTCAGATTAAAACTAGGCTTCATCAGGTCCGCGATCGTCATTGTCGTGGGCCAGATCTGTTGAAGCTTTGTAAGAATAGATGCATGACCTCTATTCGGATTCTTGAAAGACCATCCTCCGAGTGACCAGAGGCAGTAGGCACTCATTCCCGCCATCTAATTAACATATAAATGTAAGGTGGGAAGGCATAGGATGGCCTCCAAATGGTGTGGTGTCCAGTGCCCCTGTTATTCCTAGACACGCAATTCTTTGGACACTGTTTAACTTGGTGGTCACAGTTTTACTCTCAGAACCTGGCCACCAGACTAAAGATGCATAGGTGATCGTGGACCGTATAATAGAAATATAAAGCCATTGGACTACCTTAGATCATAGGCCCCAAGTCTTACTGACGGCCCTGCGACAGACCCACATAATCTTGCAAGCCTTATCCACCTTGTAGTCTATATGTTTTTTCCAACTCAGTCTTGCCTTGAGGATTACCCCTAGATACTTAACTGAAGTTGTTTTAACTAATTTTTTCCCAAATAGGAGTGGCTCTGACAGTCCGTCTAGCCTCCTCCTCCTGGTGAACACCACAAGCTCCATCTTGTTGGGATTCGGACAAGGGGAAATGAAAATGATGATGAATTTGCTCGGCACAAGATCGCTCTTTGCTGAACCTTTCTTAGTACTCTCCTGGTTGTGGATTAAGTTGTTGTTCTGCCCTAATCTGCAGATACCAATAGGAAGGAAATGCCACAGTAATTGTTAACATCCTTCTTCTCCCCTTTCCTGTGCAGGGGGTGATTCAGAGCCCAAGTCCAATCATGTGGAAGTTTCATGGTTTCCCAAATCTTGTTGATGATTTCAGTCAATTTATCAATTATTTTATCCCGTGCATACTTCAACAATTCAGCCGTTATCAAGTCCTCACATGGTGTCTTGTTATCCTTGAGGGCTGGAAAATCTGTTTGATTTGTTCTTTTGTTGAAGGAATGAATCTGGGTGGACGTGTATGTTGTCTTCAAATGAGAAAGTGGATATTGGAACTTCGCAAGAATCTGGCAATTTTCTTGTAAGCCAGTTTCATACCAGAGTTTTTGAACTGTAAGTTTGTTGGATTATACTTCTTGAGATTAAAATTTAGAAAAAGTTCCTTCAAGATTTGGCACAGAGTCTTCATTATGGTTCTTATTTTGAAATGAAATGAGGAGCTGAGGACAGAGAAGAATGGTTGCATAGACAAGGCTTTGCCTTGAGACGCTGATGTTATTACATTTGAAAGTTGTGTAAAAGCCCCTTTTGTTTTTCCTCTGGAAGTCTTGTTCAGTCTGTGTTAGTTTGATTTTTGTTGTAGGAATGTTTTACATTAGGCCAGCCCCGTGGTATAGGGGTAGCGTACCTGCCTCTTACCCGGAGGCCCCGGGTTTGTTTCCTGACCAGGTCAGGAATTTTTACCTGGATCTGAGGGCTGGTTTGAGGTCCGCTCAGCCTACGAGATTACAATTGAGGAGCTGCCTGATGGTGAAATTTATTTATTTCGTATGGCGTATAGAGGGTACAGAGAAACTACGTATATAATATACACTTAAAACTATATACACTTAAAGTGGGTAGAAAAACAATCGGACAAAGGATCAGTGGATGGTAATATAACTTAAAATTTAATGTCCAGAGAATTTAGCCAATTCACTGCCTCTTCACTTGCTGTATGAAGTTCATGGTATCCTCCCTGGAAGCTCCAAAGTAGGCACATTATTACAACGTGGTGGACTGTCCGAGCCACATCACCGCAGTCGCAATGAGGGCTGGAAATTCTTCCCCGCTTGTGGAGCCAGAAGTTGCATCTTCCAAGACCGGTCCGCACTCTGTTCAACGAAGCCCAGATTCTTCTTGGCAAGTTGAACCCAGCAAGTTTCCCTCAAGAGTTGGATATCAACCATAGCTGGTCAGGGTTGCATTACGTCCATAGGTATAACCTTAAAGTGCCCTACACGTGACCCCCGGGTGGTGCTAAGTAAGCAACAACATCGGCTGCTGAACCAAAAGAAATTTTCTTGCGGATATCCCAGCAGATAGAGGATACATCACAACCGTGATGGTGAGATAGCAGCCCCAGTCTAAAAAGCAGAAAATAAGGGCTGAGATGATTCTACTTGCTGACCACGTGACACCTCATAATCTGCAGGCCTTCAAGCTGAGCAGCGGTCACGTGGTAGGTCATGGCCCTTCAGGGCTGTTGCGCCATGGGGTTTAATTTTTTAAATCATCATCATCATCATCACACAAAAGGTTGTACGACCACTTGTATTTCTTAGTGAAAACCTACATCCTGTTTTTGAGTCAATGACCAGATCAGGCATGGAACGAATGAAGCCCTCATCTTGTGGCGAGGATAGGAATTGTGCCACTGTCAAGGCCTGTCGCACTCCTCTGGGGCGATGATTGACTGATAGATGAAATTCAACAATAGTGGAGAGTGTTGCTGGAATGAAAGATGACAGGGAAAACCAGAGTACCCAGAGAAAAACCTGTCCCGCCTCTGCTTTGTCCAGCACAAATCGCACATGGAGTGACTGGGATATGAACCACAGAACCCAGCAGTAAGAGGCTGGCGCGCTGCCACCTGAGCTACAGAGGCTCTGCTTGTATTTCTTAGTAACATCTAGAAATCTTTTATACGTTTGACTGCAAACGTTTAGTGATCGCTGTGGATTAATGTGCTCTGTATTAAGTTCATTAGAAGATAATCTTATTTACTAAAAAATAAGGTATAATTCAAAGATAAGACAGCTTGGAATTTTATAATAAAATTCAATCTATGTTTAACCCGCCTGTGGTCGCTATATGAGCAAAATGCTTACGGTTCATCTGCTCTTTTATACAGCATGTAGTTTCGAACATGAGCCCTGATGTTCACACTGCAGTTTTGAGAAAAGGATGGATGCATTGAAACGCACATCTGTGACGTTGAGAACGGACAGGGAGGGAGGAATTATCAGCGACCATCAACAGTTCTTTGCAACTTATTGTATTAATGTATTGTGTAAGTAGTGCGTGACGATAGCTTCAAGTCGTGACATTTTAGCTTGGTTTGATGAAATTCCTAGTGATCAGGTCTAGGGTGAAAACGGTGACTTGGACTGTGAAAGTGAACCCAGTGAACATAATAGAGATACTGAACAGTCCGAGCCAGAAGAACGTGCTGATGTAACCGTACATGGAGAACAATCCGTAGCTGGTGAACAACATGTTGGAGGTAAATGAGAATTTCATGTTTAGTGACAATGTTTATATAGGGAAAGATAAGGTGACAAAGTGGGGCAGGCACCCACCAAGAAGAAATCCAACCTCATGCACTTGTGCTGAAAATATAGTGACTCATCCTCCTTGTGTAAAGGGCATTGCAAAAGACACATACACTATTTTAGAAAGTTGGGAATTGTTTTTTCCAGATAGAGTGATAACCATTTGAGATTTATTACTATTTGTAACTTTATTTGTAAATTTTTAGTGTTCTTTACAACCATTTGAGATTTATTCTTATGTTCATTTAATGTGTTAGTACATTTACGCTTGAAATCTGTTGGTATTTATTATGTAAACACGCCATATCATACTGTGAGCATTTTGCTCAACGCGCAACCACTCACATTACTTTCATCCTAGCGACCCTTGGCGGGTTAATCCCCGATAAAGTGACCCAGAATATTTCACAAGTTTAGTTTTTATTTTTACTTGTCATCAAAATATTTATGTTATTTTAAAAAGTTGTATATATTTATTGTCTCCAAACAAAAAAAGGCATTTTTTGTTGTCTCAGAACCTGATTTATTAATGCAATAGCTCTCTGTCTGTGGATCAGTGGTGGAGTGATAGCCTCAGGATCCCAAGATCGCAGTTTTAAACCTGGCAGAGGTGGTCCATTCAAAGCCCATCTCCTTTGTCAGTATATAAAATTCTCTGGTGGTACGTTTGGTCTTTACCTGACAAAATTCACTAAAACTCAGCCTTAGATGCCCGAGAGAGATTTGATTTGCTCTGCCATCTAGTAGGCCAGGAGTTAAATAGAATGTCAAAACTGACAAACAGGTGACAAGTGATGTCAAATTAAAATGCCTGCACATGATTGATGAGGCCATATTATTATTATTATTATTATTATTATTATTATTATTATTATTATTATTATTATTATTATAAGAAGTTTTTGAAAAGCAGTTTAACAATATTCTAAATACATTTGTTTGATACACAATTGTTGTAAAATGGAAACGAACAGTTAACATGTAAGTACTGCTTGAAACTTGATTTACTATTAAAATATTTGTAGATCTTTAAAATTGTACCGTTTCTGATTGGAAGGTCTGTGAAATTACATTATCTTGTCTTATTTTACTGCCACAAGTCCATTACTTATCCTTTGGGTCAAGTTCTCTTTGCATTATCCTTTCCAGTTATCATTCCTACTGAAGACTAAAGATGTTTGAGGTTTATTGCACAGGTTCATAATGTAATGTCTTTTCATTTGTTTATATTTCTTGAAACAAAATTATTTTCATTCATTTCCAGGTATCTCGCTGGTGCAGAATCATTATGGTGTTTAACTCCTCATGTACATGTAGGAAAATATCGATAATGTGAGAAGGGTGGTGTTGTGTGATCAGATACTGGAATGCAGTTTGTGATAATACCAGTACTTTTGTGCCAGAGAAAATATTACGTAAATTTTCCGGGAAAGTTAAATGATTTAGGAAAGTCATTGATTAGCGAGCATTAGTTTCTAAAAAAAAAAAGTGAGTTTTTTCTCTATGGACATCATTAATCAGAAGCAATCCTTGAGAAATGACAGCTCCATATTTCACAAACGTATTATTAATTCTGCTCGTAAAGCAATTTCCCAACTCACATTATGAGTATTTTTATACAGAAGTGCACAGAATTTTTATAGCTGTTGGGAATATATTCAGAAACTAATGTTGACCAAAGACTTTTTAAAATATATGTGGGTGTTTCCAGTTTAAATATATAAATATATTTTATAAGGTTTTGTGCTGTGCTATGTATTAGTTCAAAAAGCTGCCGAAATACACCCTCATCTTCAATGAGCATTTTAAGATAAAATCTTGGATAAATTTATTGGTAAATGTTTAATTACTTTTTCTATACGCAGTCTGAATTGGTTGTCAGATTAGAGAATGATGGCAAATTTACCTTTTAAGATCATATATTTTTCTGGTCAAATTTATCAAGTATCTTGAAAGGAATAAAACAAATCACTAATCTTTAATCATGAATATTGTTATGATTATACAAATTATAGTCCACAAAGGAAGAGAAGATGATAATGACTGAATTTGTAAATATAGAATTGTTAGCCTAAGTAAATAAAGATGAGCCTTATTCTTTAAAATAAGATTAATGTGATATAAGAAAGAGAGAAACTGAGGTGTATTAAGGATTATGTAAGTTGCAGAAAATGTTAAAATAGTGATAACTACCAAAATGACTTGAGAACTGAATTAGATAGCAACAATGGAATATGTATATAATATATATTTGGACTCATGTGACCTCTAAAATATGAAGATTGTAAGCATAAAAGTAATTTAAAAAGAAAGACCAAAAACATGTTATTAATTTATTTTCTAAACTCTTGAAAAATAGAGCATAGAAACAGAAGTGAGTGTGGGGGTGTGCAGAAAATAACTAGGTATTAATTCCTGTAGAACTTTTAAAATCAATGGAATCATAATTAAAATAATGTGTACATGTGTAAACAGGATTTGAACTTTTGTTCATCAGAAGTACAGACATGAGAGGGGGTATGCACAACTAAATCGAAGATGGTTGACCGTCTGTCTGTTAGGGAGCGAATGCAGATTGCCACATTCTATTAGTGTCAAATTTCATTGTTCTTGTTTAGAAATGTTAATGTACTGTGAAGGGAAGGAATTCCAGAATCTGTGCAGTGATTAAAAAAATTGCCTCTCAAAGCTACTAACCACAGGTTTGTTTAATGTTGCAAGAGCCGGGGTGAGTAGCTCAGATGGTTGAGGCGCTGGCCTTCTGACCCCAACTTGGCAGGTTCGATCCTTGTTCCGTCTGGTGGTATTTGAAGGTGCTCAAATACATCATCCTTGTGTCAGTAGGTTTACTGGCACATAAAAGAACTCCTGAGGAACAAAATTCTGGCACCTCGCCATCTCCGAAAACCATTAAAAGAAGTTGGTGGGACGTAAAGCCAATAACATTATTAAGGATGCAAGAAGAAGTGGCAGTCCATCCATGTCTTGGACGGAGGAGAACGTGATGAATGTGGGGGGGAATGTTCAGTTGCAGTCCGGCTAAATCGACACGCCAGATAGCATGTGAAAGTATTCTCGCAAGGTACACGGTACGGAAGGTATTAAAGGAAAAATTGCATTTCCACCCATGGACACCCCATCACATTCAGCTGCTAATATCAGAAGGTTGTAACCACAGAATGGAGTATGGAGAGTTGATGTTAGGTTGGCTTGAGGATTGGCCTCAACTGTTTAAAAAGATCTTCTGGAGTGACGAGACCATATTCCATGTGGGAGGTTGTTTATGTCAGCTTAATTGTTATTGCTGGGCAGAATACTATCCCGGACAGAGGAGAACATGTAGTCGTCCAAAAGTCACCATGTGGTGCAGGATGCTGCACCTCCTCATTTTACAAATGACAGAGGACTTGGTTGGATGAGAAACTTCCGGGACATTGGCTGGTGTGGCACAGAGCTTCGAATAGCCTCGCCCTGTGACTTTTTACCTGTGAAATTGGGCAAAGAATGAGATCTACCAGACAAAACCTCTTACACTGAAAAATTTGGAAGCATGAATTAGGGATGTTTACCATCAGTGTTTCACGCAACTTCATCCAAAAGACTGTGGGTTCTGTTCCTAACACTTAGAGGAAATTGGTAGACTCCACAGGGGCCTATATTGAATTTTAAGGTATTCACCTGTATTTCCAAGTAACAGTGTACACATAACATTTATTTCAAAAAATTTGCTTTACAAGTATAGAATTTATGCTCCTTTTTTAATACCTCATTATGTTTTACTGCAGTGTATAGTCTACCCCCTGAACTAAAGGAATAATATTGAGAAAATGTGTAAAATATGGTTTTGAGATGGGAAAAGACAGAGGAAAATGGAAGGAAGTGATGATAGATATGTAAATATTGTCATTATTTATTTATTTTTTTCTTTTTCTTTTTAATTCCGTTTGGGCCTGCTATGGACCACGTGGTTCTTATCTCTAGCAGCTTTCTTCTTTGACCAGTACTCCTTCATCCTTGCACTGTGAAAGTCTTTTCGCTCCTGGGTCCATTTCACACCTCCTCCCGGACGTACTGTTTTTTCTGTTAGTGACTGGAGAGAGTTTGACGTTCTGATCAACGTTCTGTACCTATTCCTGTCATAAATTTCAGTGGGAGCAATGTCCAGTTCTTGAAGGTCTTTTCTGATGAGTCTTGCCCACTTGGCATTAGTCGCTTTCCCTCTAGAGATGGTGTGGAAGATTCTGGAGGTGAGCCTCTGATTGTCCATTCTCATGATATGACCATAGAAGTTCAATCTCCTCTTCCTCATAGATGTTGTAATGCTCTCCAATTGTTGGTACAGTTCGTTGTTGTGCCTGATTCTGTACTTGCCTTCTTCTTTAATAGGGCCCATGATTTTTCTCAGGATCTTCCTTTCCTTCAGCTCCAGTTTTCTAAGTTGCCCTTTTCTTACCGTGTTTAGGCATTCTGAGGTGTATTATTATTATTATTATTATTATTATTATTATTATTATTATTATTATTATTATTATCTTGATTGGCCTCATTGGGCAACTTGAGTCATTGCATATTCACTTTCTCCTTGAAGGTTGTACTGTTTGGTTCTTGTGAACTGCCCAGTACTTTTTCATTCGTTCTGATAGTAATTTTCTTAATTCATATGAAATTTTTATTGCCTTACTATGTGTAATTTCTGCTGAAAATTTATCTTAAGAAGAGTGTTCATTTTGTTTTTCTTCTCTGCTTCTGCTATCTCGAGTCTAACTGTATGGAGATCTTGATGAATTTCGTGGATCCATTGCCCTCCTGTGTTCTTTCCAAGATATCTCGTCACTAGTTGTCGTAAAAGCCGATTTCCTGGCAGTTGCAAGATGTAAAAGTAATATGAGATTTTCTTCTTCATTGTGCTGGTGATTGGGTCAATCTCTCAATAGACAATTTCATTAGGAAGGATTCTCCAGACTCCTTCAACCTGGTATTTTTTATTTATGCAAGTTCTGATAATTCTTCTTTCAGTTTTGATGAGCTGATCAGTTCTTCTTTTGTTTATAATATGGAACACGATTTCACAAGCATAAGTTGCTTCCGGGAGAGTTATGGTTTTATAGTGTTGGATCGTAGTGTTTATTGTCAGGCATTCTTGACCAGGTTAGAAATTCAGCTATTTTCATTTTGCTATTTCTATTTATCCATGTTTCTTTCTCATTTAAGTTGTGTGTGTTGATTTCTGCAAGATATTTAAATTGTAGAACTATGTTAACTTTGTGATCATTTAGAAAACTTCATTTATGCTCAGGGGTTTTGTGTGCATGATCCCAGTTTTCTCAGACGATACTTGTCATCCTACTTTATGGTCAGTTTTTTGGAGACTGGTGGTCTAGGACGAACTTCTTCTAAGTCAAAGAGCTAAAAGAGCTAAATTGTCCACAAATCCCAGGTAGTTTGGTCTTATTGAGGGTTTTGCTTCAATTTTAACTGTAGGTGGATTTTCCTTTTGCCAAAACTTCATGATGTAATCGAGAGTCATATTGAAAAGCAGTGGAGATAATCTGTCACCTTGTCTAAGACCAGGTTTTATTGTAAATGCTTTTGACATTTCTCTTCTGAACTTTACCTGTCATCATATTGAAATACATAAAATAAATTAAATGGGGTAAAACACTCAGTATTTAATTGATACTTCTTAGAATATTAAAACGGATCTCCGTGTTTTCCTTAAGAAATGCCTATCATTCCTATTGAGTTCATTCAGTGTTTCTGCATAACTGAAAATCTTGTTAGAAAAGGTAGTAAAATTGAATAAATTTACAGAAATAGAATGCCGAAGTTGCACAGTTATGTTGTAGCATAAGTATTTGTAGTTATACAAACAAGTCTGTACAGCTGACATAAGTGTCTTCAATGAAGTCTGAAACTTACTGAGAGGAATGTTGCTTAAAAATATGCCAGTAAAGTGTGTGGAGAAAAAAATCCTGTAACTTTCAACAATCTGTGTTAATGTACAAGTTTAACTTATTCCTAAATCCTTCATGAACTTTTAGCTCTGTTGCATTCCAGGACATAAGTAATGTTGATGCTAAAATGCCAAAATTTCTGAAATTTTGCCATGAAAATAAAGGTTCTTTGTAAGCATGCCAGGAATGAAACTGATACAGATCTCTTCCATTAAATCACTCTTAAATACCAAGCAACTTTAAGAATACAAGGCAAGACTTAAACCAGCCACACTATGCAGCTGGCTATTCCCAAGGGGTCTTTGAATTAAAGTACCATAACTCAGAGTGGATTCACTAATTGGAAGGCTGATCATGTCATAATATAGGTGCAAAGAACATTAGCAAGAAGCTGGTAAATTACAGCTCAAATGCCTGTTCTGTGATATTTTGGTTGTTATGAAAGTTACTCTTCAGTTTAATGTCCATGAATTGTGCTTTTATGAGTAGGCTGTAGCTAGCCTTTGAACAGAGCCACATTGTTAAGAATAGTTTATTTTTCAAGACATGACCCAGAACAGGACTGTTTGCAAAGGGTCTCTTGCTTTTTTGAATGCTCAGTGGAAATTAGTTGAGAACAAAACATGGTATAGCTCTTTACAGATATCTAAAATGTGTAATATATGTACAATAAGCTCCCAAATGTTACTAAGTCTGATATTTGTCTTAGCATCTGTTTGCATGCATGTTTGAGGCAAAATTGTAGATTTAGACAGGAAGAGAGGCAGAGTATTTTCTGATGAAAAAGACTATAACCATAGAATTTTGTGATGCATCATGTCAATAATATTACATTAGATATCCATTAGAACATTCAACAAGAATTTCATCAAAAACTTAAATATGTTAGGGTGATCTTTAAACAGCTAAACAAGAATTTTAATACAGGTAAGGTGTGAAAATCTTGGTAAGTCCCTTCACGTATGATATCTCGTCATTGTTGAATTATAGTTATGAAGCCGTTCTTTCACCTTAACCCTTCCATCATTCCCAGGAATCAAAAATGGAAGGGAGCGGCTCCCATTTCTAATAACAACATGAAAGAAAATTTGTTCCAAAATTTCACAGCATTCATTTTAGTCAGTGCTTGTGGCAGCAGAATTCAGGTTTGCAATGTGATAGTGGCTTGTAATGAAGGGAATGATGTTAGTGAAAATGTAGAATGTTTTCAGCATAGTTTATGTAAGTTAATTTGTGTGATAATTGCTGATTGAGAACGCCCCAGATGACTGTTGGCATGATTTATAATGGTGTGTGCTTAGAAACTGTTCGCTGAGCCATTGCATGCTTGGAGACTGGACAAAATGAAACAAACATTTGCCATTTCATGTCAGGTGAATGATGATCTCACTTAGGGCTAGGTGTTTAGTGACAAAGCAAGATTTCGTATAATTTGCAGTGTGGCTCACCAAAGGTCTGCGTTCTTGGCCGTTTCCCCAGTTAAATGAAGAGAAGTACGTCAATACTGAACATCATATTATTTTACTTGTATTTTCTCTTTCTGCCTCTCTCTCTCTCTCTCTCTCTCTCTCTCTCTCTCATACACACAGATTTCCAGCTGAATCTTGCGTTGACTTCCCTGTGCCAGGTTCCTCTCCGTATTGTCTGTGCTGTTTTATCTACCCTTTATCTGATATTGTTTCTCTGACAAAGGTGTTCACTGTCGCTATGCTTGTTTAACACATATGTCCAGGAAGCAATTGATAAAGTAAGAAGACAAAGTCAACCTGGAGTAAAAATCCATGAGAAAGAAAGTACTCTAGGTACAGTATCACCCCACTTTTATGTTCCCGTATTCAGCTTTGTCTCATCACTTGCAACTTTTTTTTTTCGATTTCCTGTGCTCACATTGTAATGATATCCTCAGATTTATGTTTGCAATATTTTATACTTCCTGCGATTTACGCCACATCAGGCTGTTCAAGAGGGGAAAATGGAAGTGAAATGCCGACACAACTAACTCTTAATGCTTCATATAACCATGGCATGATGACCAAATCAAACAACCATAGTCTAACTCTTAGCACGGAATTTCTGCTTTCCCTCACAGCTAGGCATGCGGTGACTCATACCCTACGTGCGTTTTCTTTGAGAAGCTACATTGGTATGTAAGAATAAATTGACAAGAGGGTCCACCTTTTCAATACAATATATCAAGTATCTGATATTACGTAAGTCTTAGGACTAGATTCAGCCACTTAGTGGCCATCTTCAGCCAAAAATTTAAAATATTTTAATGTTGTATTTATTCCTACAAAAATTAAGGTTAAGATCTTCTTGTCTCAATATGATGTCTTTAAGTTGACTTAGGACCTCAGGCAAAGAAATAAATCTCTAATGTCTTTGTTTACAAGGCCTCCCTGCTTCCTCCAGCAAGTCAGTGCTTGTTTTATATCTCTATAGAGCTAATACTGGACAGCACACTCATTATTGACAACACAATGGGAAAAACTAGCCGATTACTAACATCAGGGAATGATACTCAAACCGCATGGCAATTCTCATAATAATGTTATTGGCTTTACTTCTCACTAACTACTTTTACAGTTTTCACAGACACCGAGGTGCCGGAATTTAGTTCCGCAGGAGACATTTTGCTTAGCAGTAAATCTACCAGCACACAGCTGACGTATTCGAGAACCTTCAAATACCACCGGACTGAGCCAGGATCGAACCTGCCAAATTGGGGTCAGAAGGCCAGCGCCTTAACCAGACACTATTGTTTTTAAATAGAATATCATTATTGAAAACAACGGAACAACAGACGCCATCCATGCCCTTCGTCTATTGATGGAAAGGAAGAGAGTTAACTTGGCCTTTCTTGATTTGAGAAAGGAATTCAACATGATCTCATTTGGATGGCAATGAAATTGTACTCTGCATGAACACCATCACAAATGACATCCAGATGAGGCATCCAGGCATCCATGGACATTATGATACATTGAAATCATCATCCTAGCTAACTAGACATGTAAGGGCCTCTAACAGCAAGTACAAGAGCGAAAGATTCGTCCCAGAGAATTTGGAACGAAATTAAATTTGAAGAAGACAGAGTACCTTCAATGCAGTTACCAAACTGATGGCACGATCACTGTGTGTGGGGTTCAATTTTATCAAGTGACCCAATTCAAATTCATGGATTGTACATCCCATTTGCACTGCAGTATGATTCCCAATGTCAAGACAAGAGTCATTGCCTCATGAATGAAATGGTGTCAAGTTACTGGAGTTCTGTGCAATAAGAAAATTCCACTGCATCTAAAATGTACTGCACAGTGGTTAGACCAGTGACCCTTTACGGAGCTGAATGCTGGCCTTCGTCAAAGCATAGCATAGCATAGCATAGCATGGCCACATCTTCATTTGCATTGCATGAAGTGTTTGTTAATGCTTGAAAACCTCATGTGAATGACATTGATGCAGTAGTTACTGAGGATCAGAATTAGGGTTATTTAAAAAATATTTTCTTCTTTTAAACCTATAGGTTTATTACAGTACTGGTAGTTATACCAAAAATATTTTCTTTACATCCTAATGCATTCTTTTTTTATATCTTTATTTATAAGACTAAGAGGTAGGAACACTATTGGCAGTTTAAGCAAATGTCTAAAGGAACATGATCAATGCTCGTTTCAGTGCAAGGGTAACCACCTAAAGCCAAATCTGTCAAAATCTCTGCTTTGTGCTTTCCACCTCAAAAACAGAGAGGCATCAGGGAAATTACATGTCTCCTGGAATGGAACCCTCTTGGAACATTCTTTCACCCCAAAGTACCTAGGGGTAACGCTGGACCGCTCGCTCACTTTCAGAAAACACTGTTCCAACATCAAACATAAAGTCAGTGCCAGAAACAACATCCTGAGGAAGTTGAGAGGTACAAACTGGGGTGCAAAGGCACAAGTTCTTAGAACCACTGCATTGGCTTTGTGTTACTCTGCTGCAGAATACGCATCCCCTGTGTGGTATAGATCATCCCACGCCAAGACTGTGGACCCTGCCCTGAATGAAGCTTGTAGATTAATCACAGGATGCCTGAAACCTACCCCTGTTGAGAAGCTACACTGTCTTGCTGGCATTGCACCTCCAAGTATTCGTCGAGAAATCGCTGCTGATCAAGAACGACTGAAGGTTGAGAACGTTGAAGCTCACCCGCTGTTTGGTCATCATCAATCTCAATCTAGGCTGAAATCCAGGAAGAGTTTCCTCCAGACATCAAATCCCTTGAAAGGACCACCAGATAAGGCAAGATTTTCCTTGTGGAAATCTAAGCAGCAAGAATGGATGGAGCCGTGTGAACATCTTCCGGCTAGTTACAATGAAGACTGGAGTGTTTGGAGGTCCCTTAACCGATTAAGAACTGGTGTCGGCAGGGCTAAGTCCTCACTTAAGTTATGGGGCTTCACATCAGAGGACAGCAAGTGCGACTGCGGTGAAGAACAAACAGTAATCCACAGGTATAAATGTCTTCTCTGCCCATTTTCATGTTCAGACCAAGATTTAATGCTTGCTGATGACAATGCCATAGGTGTGGCTCAGTTTTGGAAAAACACCATCTAGATGTATGGTAAATTTGGTCAATTTTCCTTTATTTGTCCATTTTTGTGTGAGTTTTGGAAATAGTCTAATTATCACTTTAACTGTATGATTAAGTATGCTTCTGACACGAGTAAATAAATAATACATTGTAAGGGTCGACTAAATTTTGTCTTGAACACGCTGTTGATAAATGAGGGAAAATTTAATTTGATCTATTACATGTTTGAGAATATATTCTTGATAGAACTGCAATTTTAACCATCCATTGACAGATTCATATTTCACCAATAATCATTTTGCGGAAACAGCTGTGAATATTGGCTCCCATTATATTTTTAAATATTTAATGTACAGTTGAACCCCATTAATTTGAACGAGCTTATTGAGGGTGATACTGCCTTGAACTTCAGAAAACTCAGTTTACACGGAAATATGAACAAATCAAAAGGTAATGCGTGAATATACTTTTAATAATTAAACAGAAAGGTTAAACAATTCAGTACCGCTACATAATTGTTTTATATTTGGACTACTATTACCATGTTTAAAAGAAACACAAATTTAAGCTTAAAAGAAATTGTCCAGACAATATTGTTTTTAAATAGAGCATCGTTTTTAAATATCATTATCACAAATATTCTAAGAAGTATAGTCTCAATCAGCATAGCTCCACTTGTTTCTCTATGTAACACAATACTCCATTCTTTATGTATGTACATTTTAAATGAAAAACATGATTGTGGGAAATGTATAAACAAGGTTTTACTATATTTTGTAAAACTTTAATTCCCATAAGACTGGCTTTATTTACAAGGGCACTACTGTAATTAAGTGGAAATCATACCAGAGTGATATGCTTTGTACATAACACTGTATGATTTAATTTGTAAAAAGTTTGTTATTGTTTCAGTGTTTGTGTCTCATCAACAGTGATTTTCAAAATGGACCTCTGTTGAGTTACCCTGATTAGAATATATATATATATATGACTTGCATGTTAACATAATTATAACATCGTGAAGGTTGTTACACTAAAACTATAGCTCATGAATATCAACTAAGATTGACATGTAACATAAAATTGTCTTGTAGCAATTTCTTTAAAAGATATGTTTTTTAATAGAATATTCTGATAGAATATTCATATACACTAATAGTGCTGTGCTATTCCTTCACATTGACCACAGTACAGATAAGTCAGTCATTAAAATGAACTCCTTGCATCTGGGAGACTGTGAATTCGAGCCCCACTGTCGGCAGCCCTGAAGATGGTTTTCCGTGGTTTCCCATTTTCACACCAGGCAAATGCTGGGGCTGTACCTTAATTAAGGCCACGGCCGCTTCCTTCCAACTCCTAGGCCTTTCCTATCCCATCGTCGCCATAAGACCTATTTGTGTCGGTGCGACATAAAGCAACTAGCAAAAAAAAAATGAACTCCAATACCAAGGTTTCTTTTTTTTTTGTTATTCTTTTCTCCACCCGTGAAACAATGATTGTGTGACAAGTTGTGGATTTAGAAGTGAAACAGAGGCAGGGAAAATATGACAATATTTCATGCATGTCTCCCTGTACTGGAATTCCTTTTGAATGTTTGTACTTTGAGTCAAAGGAAAAGTGAGAAAGAAATATATATCAGAATACTGTATTAGCCGTGAAGTTAATTTTCTTGTACAGGCCTCTTTCCAAACCTTTCATTATGGTCGTCTTATGTTCTAATTAGTATACATTCTGAGAATTCTAGTTGCCCGACTGTTTACTCACATGTCACCAAGGGATTTTTCAACCTAGCTTGGAACATTCTATATTAAACTCAGATTGTTACTGATAAGATCAAGGTCAGGTAGTTCAGTTAAACTTGACAAGGAAGAGACTTGCATGTTGAGACAGAAATACCAAAACAGGCAGATATCAGGTCTGTAGTGCTCCTGTTCTTCCTGAATCAATGTTGCTCCTCCTCCAATAAACGGTTCAACTATATTCCTGATTCTTCTTTTAGTTATCTTCTCCAGTTCAAGAGAGTGAGAAAGTAGAGTGATACCCTTATAATTTCCACATATCTTCCTGTCTCCCTTTTTATACAGGGGGATAATGATACCTTTCATCCAGTCTTCTGGTATCCTGTTCTCTTTCCAGATGACAGAGTAATCTATACAACCCTTGTGTTCCAGCTGCCTTCATCATGTCAGCAGTCAGGTCATCAAACCCTGGGGACTAACCATTTCTCATGTTTTTCAGCTGAGACTCCAATTCTAGCCATGTTAGCTGGTGTTGTGCTCCATCACTTGCATTTAAACTGCAGTGTTCAGTGATATCATTTTGAAGACTTTCTCCATTTAATAAAGTATTGAAGTAGTTCTTCATTTCTTCTCTGATCTGTCTTCACCAGGTTCCCATCATCTGTTTCCAGTGCAAGGATATTGCCATGCTCACTTCTGCTGTTCTTGACTACTTATAAAGCCACTTCGTATTACTGTACTTTCACAGTCTTCTGTTAACGTGATAGTGAACTCGTCCCCGCACTTTTCCTTTTCTTCTTTAATCAGTCGCTTCAGAAATATTGTCTTGATCTAGTACTCCTGTGCCATGTACAATAGAACTCCGTTTATCCTAAATGAAGGGGGCGGAGCCACTTTGGTTAACGCGTTTTTTGGGATGACACATGGTAAATATTTTCAGAAGTTAAATGTCAAGATAAAAATGCATAAACTCTATTAAGGAAAGGTGCATACTGTATATTAACATTAAAATTTTTACATAATGTCACTCATTGAATGAAATCAGTGATTTTCTTGTGAATTTTCTTGGTACAGCTATGTTGTGCCACCGTTTAATCAACGATACATCAGCTGGTGTAGATTCATTCCATTGTTCAACAAAGTGCAAAGCAATCTGAAATAATGAAACAATTTATTTTGCAATGGGGCAAGAAAAGTATTGGAACTACAGTATAAAACCGCAAGGACAGTGGAACGACCTTTGGTGAAAGAAAATATATGAATGGAGAGGGGTCAGTGGACTTCCCTGGTTTCCTAAAACAAGCTGCAGTATAGTCCAAGCAGTAAACAAGATGAAACTCCCGCAACTGAAGCAACGTTGACCACAGTCTATATAATCTTCATGAATAATAATAATAATAATAATAATAATAATAATAATAATAATAATAATAATAATAATAATGTTGTAATAGTAATAACCCATGCTTGTTCAAGAAAAATGTATCATGGAGCAAACTAGATGGTAAGAAACTGTATTGTTTTATGCTACACGTGCATTCTGGTATAAGTCATGATATAAAAATAGGGTTTGCCTTGTAGCTCTCAGCACATATAGCAAGAGAATTATTTATATCGATGGCTAAGAACGAGAGGGTAAAAACAAAATATTAAAACACAATTTGCCAGAGCATTTCGGTTAAGCCGGATTTTGGTTAAGCGAAGTTCGGTTAAGCGGGTTTCTACTGTACTGAAGTTCATCTTCTTGGTGGACCGATTTCTTTTTTGTTATCTAGTCTCTTATTTGTTGCATTTCTTTCTTTCACAGCAGTTTTCACCCTCTCATTCCACCGTGATGTTTCTTTTTCCCTCCATATTGCACTTGTCTTTCCACATAGTGATTTGGCTTTTAAAACCAGGATGTTCTTGAATGACAGCCACTCTTCTTCTACTCCTCTTTTTCATTTTTTGGTGATTTGGCTGAAATGGACATTCCTGATGTGCGCAACCAAAAGCCAGTGGTCTTTCACTTGGAATAACCTTAACATCAGTGATGAACTGGCTAGCACATCTGTCAGTTATTTTATAGCCTATCACTGTCCTCTGCTTCCCATCCTAACTGTAGCATGTGATTTTATGGCTATCTCTCTTCTGAAACCAAGAGTTTTGTATGATCAGGTTATTCCATACACAGAAGTCTATCAGGTTTTCAGATTTTCTCCCTCCTGGTTTCTGCCACCATAGCCATGGGGGTCTGTGATGTCTTTGCAGCCTTGCCTATCTCTCCCAACTTGGGCATTCAGGTCTCCCATAACTGTGATGTAGTCTTCCTTTATTTGGTCTTCTAAATCTACAAGGAACTGATCTTTTTCATCTGCAGGGCAGCCTGCCTATGGGGCATATACTTGGTGAAAGATATGGAATACCTGGTCAATACGCAACTTAATTTCAATGATTCTGTCACTCATGTAACTGATGTCTGCCTGCACATCAACATCTTTGTGGAGAATGAAAGCAACTCCATCTCTAGCTTCATTAGTGTTCCCACTCCAGTACAATATATAACCATTTTGTAAGTTTTTTTTCCCCTTGCTTGTCAGACAACGAAATGGGGTACCTCCGTGAGTAGTACGACGACCTGAAATTATCCTGGATCTGCACACTGGCCCAAAGGAAAACACTGACCCTTCGATTTATCGGAGGCTCTTTCTGTCCATTGTTGGCCGGTATCCAGGCGTTTACACAGATGGCTCAAGAACAGACATTAAAGTGGGCTGTGTGTTCGTTGACACTGATAGGTTTCTTTTTGCTCTCCCAGAAACCTGTAGTGTGTACACAGCAGAGCTCTATGCTATTTGTGAAGCTCTGTGGTACGCACTGTCCGATGAGTGCTGACACTTTCTTGTGTGTACTGACTCCTTGAGTTCGCTGCGGTCTGTTGATGCCTGTTGCCCTCAGCATCCTCTGGTACAGTGGATCCAGGACTTGCTGGCTGGGTGTTCGGATGCCGGCACCAGAATCACGTTTCTTTGGCTCCCAAGCCACATGGGTGTAGAGGAAGGCGAGTTAGCAGATCGGGTTGCCAAGGAGGCAGTTACACTGACCCCGTTGCCGTACAAGGTTCCAGCAAGTGATATTCGCTCTCAGCTGAGACATCTGGGAGATGGAGTGGCAGACCACTCCTCTTCCAAATAAGCTGAGAGCGATAAAAGGTACAACGAAATTACGGAGGATTTCACTGCGGGCTTCGCAGAGGGAAGCAGTGGTATTATGTCGTCTTTGGATCGGCCACGGTATCCTGACTCACTCCCATCTATTGAAAGGAGAACCCCCTCCGGTGTGTACTTGTGGCGATCATCTTACCGTGGTACACATCCTTACGGAGCGCGTGGACCTGGTCGATCTGCACCATAGTCTAAAACTCCCACGTACCATCTCCTTCATCCTGCGAGATGACGAACAGTCAGCAGACCTCGTCATCTGCTTTATGAAGGATAGTAGTCTTTTTTATCATGTGTAACGATGTCCTTTGTTCTAGTATATTTGTTTTAATTGCACTTTTATCTCATTGACCTCATTTTAGTTTGTGTTAAATATTTTAATGTGTTATTTTAACGTCTGCCATAAATTATCTATACTAATATTATAAAGAGGAAAAATTTGTAAATTTGTTTGTAACAGATAGACTCAAAAACTACTGAAACTATTTTAAACATTATTTACCTATAGAAAGCTACATTACCAGTGAGTAACATCGGCTGTATTTTATTTTCAAAACAATTCAAGGGGGCGATGCGGAAGATATAAAAATATAAAAATAATAGGCTAATATAGGCAAAATTGAATTTGTTGTACAAGGACAAGACAAAGCTCATTTTAAGCCCCTTGACGCAAAGAGCAAAACTCGGTAAGCCCTACGGGCCCTAAAACCAACCATTATGGAGATATTGGCATCATACTACTCCTGCTCTAGGAATCGGATAAAGAAATGAACTGCCGTAACCATGGCAACATCAGCTCCAGTATTCTTACAGCAGCGAGATTATCTACAATATATCACAAAATCCAAGCATGTTACAGACATGAAAATTGGTATTGGGAATCTCCTTTAAAAATAGAAGAACACAAATTTTTGTTTTCAGAAAATCCACTTAAGAGGTGAGGGTGGGGGAGGGGGGGTTTGTGTGTGAAAAGAAGTGAGGAAGGTGTTGAATTCTTTATATGTGGATACATATATCTCATAAACTGAAGATGTTACAGACGTTAAAACTGGTACTTTGAATCTATTTTAAAAATAAATGAACAGTTTTTTTGGAAAATCCACTTAACGGGATGAAATAAAAAAAGCAGGTGAATTTTTACAATGATTATCGTCTTCTTCTACCGCCTTTCCCACACCTGTGCGGTTGTGGGTGCGAATTGTGTTGCACATGTGGATTTTACCCTGTTTTACAGCTGGATGCCCTTCCTGATGCCAACCCCTTATCTGTCCTGCAGATTTCACTACCTTAGTCCACTACACCTGTTCAATACCTGGTCAGGCTCCATGCTAGAAATTCCTGTACATCGAACCTCGACTTACAATAGATCATTCACAGTCACCACCATGAGCTGGTGGAATGAACTCCCCAATAACATTAGGGATGCTAAATCTCAGACAAAATTTAAAACCCTCTGCCAGCGTCACCTTATAAGCACTTCCAGCCTTTCTTGAGTGTGAATGGGATGCATGAATGAGAGTGAGTAGGGTTGTTTATTGTAACGTGTTGCAGAATGTAATTGTAATTTACTGTGTTGTAGAACTTTAATACCAGTATTTCAGTTTTTATACTGTTAGTACAGTATATATTAAAATGTAAAATGTTGAAATTTTTAAATTGTAAAATTTATATTGTAAATTCGGTGCTCATTTATATACATGTAGTGATTAACTAGAGAGGGCCAGGAGCCCTACTTTGCCACATTAAAGTTGCTTTAACAATAATAATGAGTGCTTTTTTTTGTGGTGGTATGCAACGGTCCACAGTACCAGTGCGTTTTTCTCAAAAGAAACAAAAAATGAATTGGATATTCTTTGGAATATTCCTGTCACATTTCCTATGAAATGTTGACATATGCCTTAAAATCACTTCTGTCTACTTTGTTATGTTTCAATAGATATAATGCTTACGAGCACATGATTGAAGTTTATATAAACTGCTGTTCTAAAATGATAATTTTTGTCATACAAACCCTTTTGTGTCATCAATTCAGAGTTAAATAAAAAGAATGATATATCTTTGTCTTGCTCTTTCTTATCCTTCCAAAATTTTGGCTACTGGAATACAGTAGAGTAGGGGGTTGGTTTCCTCACACTTCTGCAAATAAATTGTTCTTGTCAAGGACATATCTGTATCCATATTGCTACAACAAACTTAGCAACAAACAACTAGTAGATAGTTAATCTTCATAGGTAATCTGGGGTTAATGTACATTTAAATTTAACTGCTTTCATTGTTTTTAAATAATTTGAAAAGCATAAACACTAGTTTTGTGCGAACACAAGTTATTTATTAGGACCAAAGGGTGCACATGGTTCACAAGTTGGAGAAGTGAAATGAATAAAATAAATGAATATTTTGTACCGGTGCACAGTAAAAGAAAGCATAGTAATTATTTTGAAGTATCTCCTGAACCCATGAACAGTGAATAAAGTCAATGTGAAGAAAATATCGCTAATGCCGATAGATTTACTGTAGTTCAAGAGCAAAGCAATTCTGACCATGAAGGGCCCAATTTTTGGACACTAACTCAGAAAAAAAAGACTTCTTTCAGAGTGGCTTTATACCAAAAATGATATGCTAGGTTGTAAGGTGTGCCAAGATTTTACAAGTTTACGACTGAAAAAATAGACAGAAGGCACAATTTCTGCAAAGTGAGGCAGTAGTAAAATCAGTACTTTTGGAAGAGAAGAAGACTGTACATCTGGAGATACAAATAAATTGTGAGATTCAGTAAATGAAGAAGTTTAGGCAAGTACTGACCACCACTTTTTTTCTTAGAAAAGAAAAAAAAAACACTGACGATGATGATAATAATAATAATAATAATAATAATAATAATAATAATAATAATAAACTCACTTGGATCAGATATAATTTTAAAAAATCTATATCCCGAAATGCAAAATTAAGACATTATAACACTGTAATCAAGTCTGAAGCACTCAGCATTGGGGGTGATCATTGATTAAAAATGTAGAAAAGCAAGAAAGAAAAATACATACATTATCATTATAGAGCGTTATGCCTTTCAGCATTCAGTCTGCAAGCCTCTGTGAATTTACTAAATGTTGCCACAATCTTCTATTTGCAACTAGTGCTGTAGCTTCATTTAGTTCTATACCTCTTATCTTTAAATCGTTAGAAACGGAGTCTAACAACCATCGTCGTCTTGATCTCCCTCTACTCCTCTTACCCTCCATAACAGAGTCCATTATTCTCCTAGGTAACCTATCCTCCTCCATTCGTTTCACATGACCCTACCATCGAAGCTGGTTTATGCGTACAGCTTCATCCATCAAGTTCATTTCTTTATCTCCTCGTTCTGAGTACCCTCCTGTCATTGCTCCCACCTGTTTGTACCAGCAATCATTCTCGCAACTTTCATGTCTGTTTCTTCTCACTTATCAATAAGATATCCTAAGTCCACCCAGCTTTCGCTCCTGTAAAGGAAAGTTGGTCTGAAAACAGACCGATGTAAAGATAGTTTCATCCAGGAGCTGATGTCCTTCTTACAGAACACTGTTGATCACAACTGCGAGCTTACTGCATTAGCTTTACTACACCTTGATTCAATCTCACTATGTTACCATCCTGGGAGACCACACAACCTAAATACTTAAAATTATCTACCTGTTCCAGTTTTTTGTCACCAATCTAACATTCAATTCTGTTGAATTTCTTACCTACTGACATAAATTTAGTCTTCAAAAGGCTAACTTTCATACCATACTCATTGCACCTATTCTAAAGTTCCAAGATATAAGACTGCAGGCTTTTGGCACAATCTGCCATTAAGACCAAGTCGTCAGCATAGGCCAGACTGCTTACTACATTTCCACCTAACTGAATCCCTCCCTGCCACTTTATAACTCTCAGCAGATTATCCATGTAAACTACGAACAGCAAAGGTGAAAGATTACAACCTTGTCTAACCCCTGTAAGTGCCTTGAACCAAGAACTCGTTTTGCCATCATTTCTCACTGCAGTCCAATTGTCAACATAATTGCCTTTGATTGGTTTTAATAATGAAAATGAAAACCTACAACCTGTTTTCCAGTCATTGACTGGGTCAGGGATGTAATGAATGAAGCAGATATAGGCTGTTAGTAGGATGGGGTCGCCGCTGTTGGTTTTAATAATCTACCCCTAATTCCATAGTACCCCGGTATGGCGAACATTTCCCTGGGATCTATTATGAGTTCGACCTAATTACTCAAAACACTGTTCATTTCCTTTTCTTCCTCCCTTCCTTTCGTTATTACTGTCCAGAAGGGTTTCCCTGCTGCTTGACCTAGCCTTACCAGGTTATTACCAAAATCTTCCCACGACTTCTTTCTCGACTCAACAACTATTTGTTTTGCTCTTTTTTCTTTCATCTACGTACAATTCCCTATCTGGACCAGTCTGTACAGGGGGAATTCGGATGATAAGAAAATCTCATGACCTGTACCGATGCTCAGAGAAAATCTGACACACATTTAGGAAAATACCTTTGAAATTTTATTGGCATATTCTCAGACTGAGTAATCAGAGATTGATCAAAAGAGTTCTGAACATTGCCCAATCAATGAAAGTAAAAGAAATTGGCTGCTCGAAGTTGGAAAGGATCTTCAGGAAATAGTCATCACAGATGATATTGTGTTAGACAGATCTGAGTTCAGAAAATTAGTAGACAATCACTGCTTTGAACATCATCCAAGCACTACCACTAAGAAAACCTGGTCAGATCACAATAAAAGCCACAGCGAGATGATGAGATTTGGGGAGAAGAAAAAGGCAACAACGTCAGCTAAATAAGTTTAATTGTGCTCTTTAATTGGACATAAAATGAAGAAGAAGAAGAAGAAGAAGAAGAAGAAGAAAACTCTCATACTGGGATGCTCAAGCTTATTGAGATGAATATTTGCTCCCAGGAAGGTAGACACCATACTATTCATGAAGTCTTCTTTATCAGTTTTAACCTTTTTGGCATTCCTGAGACTATCTGTGATCAACAACTGCTTTCTTTTATTTGCTTCAGACTGCTTTTTCTTCTTATGAACGTTTGTGTGTTCCCATTCCTGCTAGGAAAGTGTCCTCCAGTATTATTGCTTCTCTCCTAAAAACCTATCTACCAGGCGAGTTGGCCGTGCAGTTATGGGTGTGCAGCTGTGAGCTCGCATCCAGGAGATAGTGAGTTCGAATCTCACTGTCAGCAGCCCTGAAGATAGTTTTCTGTGGTTTCCCATTTTCACATCAGGCAAGTGCTGTATCTGTACCTTAATTAAGACCACGGCCGCTTCCTTCCCATTCCTAGGCTGTTCCTGTCCCATCGTCGCCATAAGACCTATGTGTTTTGGTGCGACGTAAAACAAGTAGCAAAAAGTAACCCTATCCGCCAATCACATCTTCTCTTTCTTTTTCTTCTGGAAAGTTCTGCTTGATAGCTATTTAAAGGGTGGGTTTTGCTGTATTCTTGGTCTTGTCTGGCAGCAGTGAAGCTTGTATTGTACGTTTGAATGGAGAGTCTCTCTCAAAGGGGAATAATGGTGGTGGGGAATCAGCCGGCATGAGAAAAGCAATTATAAGGTAGGCAGAATACCAACTGTGTGATTGATCTGCGTGTTTACTTAAGAAAGATTTCTACAACCCCTTTTAGAATGTAATTTTCAGTTTTACTTCACTTTTAAATTTTATATAGGGGTTTTCTCTGGTAAACTTCAAATTCATGTAGGCCTCCATTCTCAATCTTTGCATTTTGAATTTTGCCTGATAGTGACTAAGTTTTCTCTAACCATTAAATTTAATTTCTTCCTTTTCAGCTTTTAACATTTTTCCATAACTTAGTCACTGCTTAGTATGGATTAGCCTCTGCTTCATCAGGCATTATGTCCAATTAGGTAATATGTGAAGTTTCTTGGGAGTGCTTTATTTTTTGCCTCCATTCATTTTTGTTTATGGCCCTTTTGTAATACAGTATTTAACATTTCTAGTGGTGATGGGACATTTGATTCATTTTACTGAATCGATTCATTTGATTCCGTTCACGTTACTGAATCGATACAGTGATCCGATTCACGGCTCATTGGTCACCGCTCCTACTGCATCTGTGTAGTATGTGCTGGTAAGACAGCAGCAACAGCATTCAGTGCTCGCAGCTGCCATCTGGTCTTCATACTATGAACTCCTTAGAAAAAATGCTAGTTACTCTAATACATCGAAGGTTTCCGGCGACGCAGGGTGGGAAAGGTTAGGATTAGGAAGGTAGCAGCCATGGCCTGAATTAAGGTACAGTCCCAGCATTTCCTGGTGTGAAAATGGGGAAACTACGGAAAACCATCTTAACGGCTGCCGACGGTGGGATTCGAACCCACCATCCCCCGAATGCAAGCGCATAGCCACGCGATATTAACCGCACGACAACTCGCTCAGTCATTTTTTTCTATCAGCTGAGGATTTTTTTAAATCGTCATATTTTGTATAGGCTACTCGAGATGTACAGTAGCCTGCTGGTTTTCTGATTCAACATACTGTTATAGCGTCTGTCCACATACGATTGAAGTCTTGTGCAACGATGTGACATATGAACTGAGAAAATACTGAGCCGCTCTTCCCTATATAAAACAGGTACTTTTGAGTGGTCATGAGCATGACTCATAGCCATAGGGCAGGCTAGAGTCGAGTTTAATTGTCAAATGTCAACTAAGTTATAATACTAAGATTCATTAAACTAATAAATAGTATAACCTAATAGCCTACCTACTTACTAGCTACTTCAGAATTATGTTGTGACTACCTTCTTAACACTGCAAATAAATCCATCTATTATTTAAACCTCCCTGTAAGAAGAGGACAGTGAATGCAAATGGGTATTATTTTCAAATAAGCTGAGCTCGAGAGTCCATTATAGCATACGATTCTTTCAGTGTAGCATGGCTCACTGTATGTCTCGCTGCAGTGAGCCGATAAGGAGCCGTGCGTATCTTGTGTCTCACTGAGCCGGCTCGTTCATGATTCTTTCGGTGTGCCATGGCTCACTGTATGTCTCGCTGCAGCAGAAGCTCGGTTCTCCGCCACCTGCCAGTGTCCACTGAGCCGATAAGGAGCCGTGTGTATCATGTGTCTCACTGAGTCGCGCTCGTTCACGATTCTTTCGATGTGCCATGATTCACTGTCTCGCTGCAGCGGAAGCTCGGCTCTCCGCGTGTCCAGTGAGCCGATAAGGAGTCGTGTGTATCATGTGTCTCACTGAACCGCGCTCGTTCACGATTCTTTCGATGTACCATGATTCACTGTCTCGCTGCAGCGGAAGCTCGGCTCCCCATCTACGTCCAGTAAGTGCGCCACTCAGCACTGTCCGCTGGGAGTAAGCTGAATCATGTGCCGTGAGCTCGCCGTTCCTGTGAATTGATTCACTCGGACACTTGAATGAATCGATACACTGCTTCGAATCATGCATTCAGTAGCCAACACTAATTTCTAGTCCTTTCTTCTCCATTTTTGTGGCTGTGTAGTGTGGGCCTTCTTCTGCTGTTAACTGTGGTTCAATACATCCTATTTCTAGTGTATTCCCCTGTCCTGTAAATAACAAGTGAAATATTTTTCAAGCTGTGGGTTGTTATAATGTAAACTTCTACACATTTGCAGGCTTCATTGTAAATTTTGTTAGATGGTCTCCTAATTTTAAGACTGTTGTAATATTTTATAAATGTAGCTACCGAGTTTGTGCCCCAACTCTGTGCATTGTAAACTGTAAATTGTATCAGAGCTACAGCTTATTTTGCGAATAGTATTCAACATACCTTACCCAAACTGTACAAATTAGTCTAACCCCTTGTATTATGGCATGTAAAGTCGAATTCCTGGTGTGCAAATCTGTAAGGTCTGTGAGCTTTAGAGCTCTCCTTGCTCAAGAGCTGACAAGCTCTCCTTTGGGATTTAAGTTACCCAATTTTGTAATATATCTGAGCATAGGGCTTTACTTGCTGTTGCCTGAGCTTGTGCTCTTTTCTGGTTGTTTGTTAAATTGTTATTTTGGTGTGGAATGAAAGAAAATGAAAATTGTCCAGATTTTAATACATTTTCTTGAACTGTAAATTTTGCTTTGTCCGTCCATTCACCCCTCACACTTCTTCCCCTCTCTGCTTTGTGGAAATAGCTGGGATAGAAATAATAAAAAAATATTAATATAGTTCCATGAAAGCCGTTCACGTAAACATAAATTACATAATGGAATATTAAAGGAAAACTAACCAGCCCATTATAAAGCTCATCAGACAATCCCTAAATAGTTTTAAAAAACAATTGAAATTAAGATAACAATAAAAATGAAATGAAATGCCATGTGGCCTCCGGAGAAGCCTGCTGCAGGTCTTTTGATTTAATGCCTGTAGTTGACCTGCGCATCGTGTTGAGGATGAAATGGTGAAGACTCTGCATACCCCCAGTCCTGTGCCAGGGGAATTAACCAGTTATGATTAAAATCCTGACCCTGCCGGGAATCAAACTCGGGGCCCCTGCGACCAAAGGCCAGCACGCTAACCACTTAGCCATGGAGCTGGACACAATAATAATAATAATAATAATAATAATAACAATGATAATGGCAGATTAATCTAACTGAGCTCAGATATACTGTTCCATAAGAGTTAAATTAAAATGAAATGAAATAACAAAAATTGCTGGTATAATAGGCAGTACATTAGATGCTCATTAATCCATTGCCTTGCAATGACAGAAATTTCTGTCACATTCCGTGCATTCCCATAAATGCAATGACGGAAATTTCCATCCTCCCTCTTTATTGTTTCGTTGAGGCTTCCATGGATACATTTAATATTACTTTGCATTCCCATCATGTCTAAGAGATGTTGATAATTATATTTCAGCTGTCTCTGCTGTTTAGCTACGTATTTCACCGTCAAAGAGGTTACAAATATCAATAGAAACCTGATTTGAGTCGATTGCCGCATAATGCTCTGGTGAAGGCAAAGTCAACATCATGGTCGAATCGAATGAAGCTAGAATATTAGGTTTCTTGGAGGAAAGCAATGACAGTGATGGTTTTTCTGATGAAAGTTATACCGAATTACCTTCGAGTGATGTTAGCATTAGTAACCTCACTGGCTAACTTCCTGCACTGGGCCAGCCTCTAGTTGGGTAATTAGGCAGAACACCACCTTCCAAAATTTGCTGTGCAACATCAACCATGAAACTGGAAAAGCAGGGCCTAATTTTTTGCAGGATTCAGCACGTTGATGAACGACACTAGCATTCGTGATTCAATCTAGTGACAAGGTTTAGTGGATATATAATTAGATCAGAATTTTTTGGGAATTTCTAACCTCACTCCAGTAAAATGTTGCCAGAATACCCTGAAGTACCTATCCCTAGCACATGCGAACAAATACTGCTTTAGCAAACTTATATCCTTATACATGTACGTGAGCAAGCATTGGAGTCACTTCCCTGTCAAGGTAACCCCAACAGCAAGCAAGGCATCTCCATCCAGAAAATGCAAGGTCTGCTACGACCATCATGGGAAAAATCCCAAAGGAAAGAACATGGGTGAATCCCGTAATTAATGTGATAAGAGTAATGTGGCATTGCTTGCAGACAAGTGTTTTAAGATGTACCACACTGTGTTGAATTATTGTTGGAATGTAAACTGTGTTTCAATGTGTTAACTTGCTGTAGCAAAAGTGTTGTCTTTTAGCTAAATTAAATGGGCCGATGACCCTCGATGTTAGGCCCCTTAAAACAACAAGCAACTAAATTAAATTGCAATCAAAGAACTTTTTTTTTTCATGAATACTTGCAGTTCAATGGGTTAAAAACCCTTGTGTAGTTTATAAAAAGAATTGCTGTCATCAGCTTTAACTCATTTCCCAAGTAATTAACTTCTTCCAATAAATTTGCTTCTGTCTGTGGATGTACTTTCTATGGTTGAACAGACCAATTCTAGCATGGAATAAGGGTCCACACAGATTGCACAGAATTGTTGGAGGAGGGCGTGGTTGTGCTGCATGGAGTTTTCATGCTTCCCTCCTGGCCTGTTCACATCTGCGTCATTCCCCTTCAAACAGAATGACAGCAGCAGGGATGGCCCAGTGCCAAATTGTATGGTCTTGAGCAAGCGTGTCCCAGGTTTGTGGATTGAGACCTTTTATCTTCACAGTGTGCTTAAACTGGTTCTTGTAGCGCCTCAAGGGGGCTCCATGAGGTCTCGTGCCAGAACAAAGTTTATCATACAGGATTTGGCATGGAAATTTGGTATCACTCATCCGATGGATATGGCCAATCCATCTAATCATGGATGATTCTATGTTCTGGGCATGCACTTTCTCAAGAACAGCAGTGTTGGTCACATGGTCTTCTCTTTTAATCCTAAGGATGGATTTCATGGGTGGAAGAGCTCAAGCTTTTTCAAGTCACGTCGGTAAAGAGTCCAAGTTTCACAACCATACAGCAATGTTGTGATGACAACAGCATGATACACCATGAGTTTCGTCTTCATAGTCAGGTCTTTATTCATGAACACCTGGTGTGATAGTCGTCCAAATGCTGGATGGGCAGCACCAATTCTCTTCTCTTCAACTTGCTCACAGTTACAGCGCATGGATAGGATACTACCGAAGTACGCAGACAAATCTCCTTTCATAAAGTACAGAATTTAGTATAACCACATGATTATGAAAATTTGTCCATTCTTCGTTCCACTTCACGTAGTGCTCTCACAAAAACATATCACTTTAAACAAACTCCATTGTTGTCTTCTAGGTGCGGTAACATTAGTCATATAACAAACAGCCTTGACCTTCTGAAAGGGTCTCCAGTATAAGAATTATGTATGCTCTTCTGTCTTTGTTCAAAAGAATTCCATTAGCGACATGCCTTCACTTACATCACAGCAGATTATTATAACAGACTCCCAACTACTTGAATCTTGAGTTACAGAAACATTCGGTGCATTATAGATTATATCATTATGATTAATAGTCCAAAATGATTTTAGTTAATATTACAAATTCATTAAAATAATTTGATTGGCTTTCCAAAATACTTTCCACATCACAAAGTTCACTCGGGATTCTTCTACTACTCTAGCTTTTTACTCCTTATTCATAATTAATCTCCAAAATTATGTAATATTAGACCTGTATATATTTTTAATAATTCTTTTAATGAATTTTGAGAATGAATTGCATCTAAATTGTTCCACACACACGCCAAATTTTACTGAGCTTCCCGTTAAATAGACAAACTCTTGTCCACTTTAGCTCCAATGAATATTCCATCTGCATTCACCTCCAATGTACACCTTTTTTACTCAGTTATCATTCATGTGGGATGACGATCATGACTAATCCTTGCATACGAAAGACCACAATATTAGTCGGTTGTGTCTCCGTGTTACCGCTTGAATTGGATACAAGTGTTATGTTTGATTCATTCTTTAGTGTGGGTACTGTAGAGTAGGCAGAGTGGAAATTGTAAGTGTGTAATAGGCATATAAATTATAAACAGGAGAGTTTTCCACCTATTCAATACATAATTGTATTTACAATGTTATTTACATTACATGGGACTAGTTTCAACCCTACTCGGGGTCATCATCAGTCATATTTAAACATATACAATATTTGACAAAATCCTAAAACATGTTTCTAAGCAGTAAGAACCTTATGAATATATAATTTACAAAATGATGTGTGGTTGAATTAGGCAACGTGCTATGGCACTCAAAATGTTGCAGATGAAAGTGAAATATTACGAGTGACATAGGTGAGCAATACATAATACAAATACATTTCCGCATTTTCTGCTGACAGTGCCAGTGTGAATTTTGGTAGACACCATCCTGTTTTTCACCTCGTTAAGTTACAAAATGAAAACATTTTAAAAGCTAAGCGTTCATATCATTTGGTCCATAATGCAATGAAATGTGCTAGCAAAAGATTGGATATTGACATTGAAAATTTTGTTCCAAAACATTACAATCATTTTTCAGTGTCTGCAAAGAGGAAGGAAGATTTTTTTCTTTTGAGTGGTCGGAAATATTGCATTATGTGCCAACAAAATGGCTAAGTTTAACTAAGTGTAACACCGGCTGTTACAAGAATGTTTAAAAATTGGCCAGCTATTAAGAACTATTTTCAAAGTCTGGGTGATTGCCCCGATTTATTTTCAAAAATTATCTAGAAGTGAAGATCAAGATTCCAACAGGTTTATTCAGTTGTACTTACATTTCTTTGTCATTGTAGGAGAGCAACTTGATGTTACCACTAAAGCTCTAGAAAAAGGTGAATTACACATGTTTGAATCTTTCAGTTGTGTTATCTCATTAAAGAATACAACTCAGCAAAGAAAACCTTTTTTGAAAATGCTACTAAACAACTCCCAAAATCTCTGCCACAATCAAAACAGAGTAAAATTACATGTGAATGTCATGAGTTCTCTACTACCATATTGTGTTACCTTGAAAAACATTGTGACTTCACTGAAAATAACCCACATTCAAAGTTAAATGGCTTTTCCTTGAGTGGGGAATTAAAATAATTCTCCTTATTTTATTATAAGAGAATATTCTGACTTTGAAAAGGCTGATGTATTAAATTCGTAAGAATTTGTGTGCCTCAATTGACTGTATAAGGAATTCTGTGATAATAGAGGTACTTTAGGGTACGTTTATGCTGCAGCTTCTCTGCTGGCACATAGATGCTCGCCCTAGCACCTCGCTGCTGGCAATAGCCAGGCTGCTCACCACGGAGCTTTTACCGTGCAGCAGTCCTGCGTGCACGCTGTTGGCAGCTCACAGGTGTAGTTGAAATTCAAAACAGTGGAACTGATAGTTAAGGCTGTTTGTATTTTGCATAATTTGATTATAGATATAGAGGGGCTGAACACTTAGACTACGTAGAGGTACTTCCAAGAGTTAACCCATCGAAGAGAAACAGCGCAGCTCCCACTGAAACTTTTAAAGTGTGGAATAAATTTAGAGATTTCTTAATGAGTGAGTCGCATTTCTGTTGGCGAGTGTATCTTACAATAATTTGGTGCACTGATGTGTGATAAAAAGTGTAAAATGCCTCGCCTGGATTTTTCAGTGCATTTCTACTGCGGGAGTTTGAAGAATTACATATGCTTCATTTTTTAATTTAATAGTATACTTTTGAATAATGTAAAATAAGGGGTTATGGAGTATGTCATTTTGACTTTAGTTAAGTATCCTAAACAAAATGTATTTACAGTTTGAAAAAATAACAGTCAAACTTTCCATGAAAAATGAGGTAGGCCTACTTCATATAAATCAACTGCTTGTAATGATAGCGGTCCCCTAAATAGCAAGAGTAAAAGAACGAAGTTGACATAATCATTCCACAGTCTTTTGACACTTCATTCTATAGTTTGATGATGATGATGCTTGTTGTTTAAAGCAGGCTAACATCTAGGTCGTCGGCCCCTGATGGTACGAGATGAGACAGAATGGATTAAAAGTTATAATTAACCCACTGACTAGGATTAGAAAAATGATAATGGTGAGGAAAATTATTATGAATTTAAAATAATCAGTGGATCTAATGTGCAATGTCTTATTTTCCTCTAAAATGAAGGAGTAAAATGTAATGAAATTGAATGAGGCACTGACATAGAAGTCAATTAATATATTTAATTAAAATTAAGAGTACACAAATAGATAAACACATAGTCAATAGGATAAAATAGTGCTGCTGTTGAGTCATCAGTCCATAGACTGGTTTGATGCAGCCTTCCATGCCACCCTATCCTGTGCTAACCTTTTCATTTCTACGTAACTATTGCATCTTACATCTGCTCTAATCTGTTTGTCATATTCATACCCTGGTCTACCCCTACCGTTCTTGCCACCTACACTTCCTTCAAAAACCAACTGAACAAGTCCTGGGTGTCTTAAGATGTGTCCTATCATTCTATCTCTTCTTCTCGTCAAATGTAGCCAAGGATGTTAGGAAAAATTTAAACGGTCCACCTTTTCAATACAAAAATGTTATATTTATTTATAACATGTATTTGCACTTGGAACTAGTTTCGACGCTGTGTTTGCGTCATCATCAGCCCAAAATGTGGGAAATAGGCAAGATGTAGGCATTTATATTACACAAGGCGTTACATTAAACAGTACACATCTTATAAGGAGATAAAAACAGGGACGAATATAGAAACAAATGAATCGTTGAGAAAACAAAAGTTATACATATTAAAAATAACCTTAACCACATATCTTGCAGTGCGAAAGTGTTCTTCTTGAATGATTCCTGAATATAAAAAAAGAAACACGCGCACACATTTCTGGAGAGCCAGCAGGCAGGACAAAGTAAAGTGAAACATTAAGAGTTCTTCTGAGAAGAGTTCCTCATTTTTTCTATGTTCCGACTATCTAATGAAGTCTCCCTTGAGTTCCTGATAAACATACATATCAGGAAATTCACCTTCACTCTCAACAATAGCTCTAAAGACCAACGGTAAAATTTTTATTTTAAATATTGTGCAGAGACGTGAAAGCATGATTTTGAACATGATATAACTCCTTCATATAACCCAGTTTTTTAATACAAGGTGTTGCATTAAATAATACACATCTTACGAGGAGATGAAAACAGGGACGAATGTAGAAACACATGCATTGTTGAGAAGGCAAGTTATACATATTAAAAATAAGCGTAACCACATAACTTGCAGTGCGAAAATATTTGCCTTGAATGATTCCTGAATACAAAACGCGCGTGCACACACTTCTAAAGAGGGAAAAAGTAAGGTGAAACCTTAAGAGTTCTTCTGAGAAGAGATCATGATTCTTTCTATGATCTGACTAACTAATGAAGTCTCCCTTGAGTTCCTGGTAAACATACACAAAAGGAAATTAAACAATACATATCTTACAAGGAGATGAAAACTTTCCCTGAAGTTATACATATTAAAAATAACCTTAACCACACATCTTCGTCTTGAATGATTCATGAATACAAAACACACGCGCATACATTTCTGAAGAGCCAGCAGGCAGGAAAAAGTAATGTGAAACCTTAAGAGTTCTTCTGAGAAGAGTTCATCATTTTTTATGTTCCGACTAACTAATGAAGTCTCCCTTGAGTTCTTGATAAACATGCACAACAGGAAATCCTCCCTCACTTTCAACAATAGCTATAAAGACCACGGTAAATTTCATTTTTAAATATTGTGCAGAGACGTGAAAGCATGATCTTGAATATAATATAACTCCTTCATTTAACCCAATTTTTTACACAAGGTGTTACATTAAACAATACACATCTTACGAGGAGATAAAAGCAGGGACGAATGTAGAACCAAATGCATCGTTGAGAAAGCCAAAATTATACATATTAAAAATAAGTTTAACCACACAACTTGCAGTGCAAAAATATTTGCCTTGAATGATTCCTGAATACAAGACGCACGCGCACGTATTTCTAAAGAGCCAGCAGGTAGGAAAAAGTAAGGTGAAAACTTTAAGAGTTCTTCTGAGAAGAGTTCATCTTCTTTCTATGTTCCGACTAATTAATGAAGTCTCCCTTGAGTTCCTGATAAACATACACAACAGGAAATTCTCCTTAACTCTCAACAATAGCTATAAAAGACCAACGGTAAATTGTATTTTAAATACTGTGCAGAGATGTGGAAGCATGATCTTGAACATGATATAACTTCTTCATTTAACCACCTTTGAAAGTTTCTCTCTATATTACATAGCTTCATTAACACACCATTCTGTAGATGCACAATATAATCTTGTAATCTTCACAGGTCCGGTATTCAGCTCGACAAGAATATAAAATAGGTATTAAGGAATCTTTGTTGAGAGTGTGGAGGTTGACTGTGACTTCATTAGTTAGTCGGAATATAAAAAATGATGAACTCTTCTCAGAAGAACTCTCAAGGTTTCACATTACTTTTTCCTGCCTGCTGGCTCTTCAGAAATGTATGCGCGAGTGTTTTGTATTCATGAATCATTCAAGACGAAGATGTGTGGTTAAGGTTATTTTTAATATGTATAACTTCAGGGAAAGTTTTCATCTTCTTGTAAGATATGTATTGTTTAATTTCCTTTTGTGTATGTTTACCAGGAACTCAAGGGAGACTTCATTAGTTAGTCAGATCATAGAAAGAATCATGATCTCTTCTCAGAAGAACTCTTAAGGTTTCACCTTACTTTTTCCCTCTTTAGAAGTGTGTGCACGCGCGTTTTGTATTCAGGAATCATTCAAGGCAAATATTTTCGCACTGCAAGTTATGTGGTTACGCTTATTTTTAATATGTATAACTTGCCTTCTCAACAATGCATGTGTTTCTACATTCGTCCCTGTTTTCATCTCCTCGTAAGATGTGTATTATTTAATGCAACACCTTGTATTAAAAAACTGGGTTATATGAAGGAGTTATATCATGTTCAAAATCATGCTTTCACGTCTCTGCACAATATTTAAAATAAAAATTTTACCGTTGGTCTTTAGAGCTATTGTTGAGAGTGAAGGTGAATTTCCTGATATGTATGTTTATCAGGAACTCAAGGGAGACTTCATTAGATAGTCGGAACATAGAAAAAATGAGGAACTCTTCTCAGAAGAACTCTTAATGTTTCACTTTACTTTGTCCTGCCTGCTGGCTCTCCAGAAATGTGTGCGCGTGTTTCTTTTTTTATATTCAGGAATCATTCAAGAAGAACACTTTCGCACTGCAAGATATGTGGTTAAGGTTATTTTTAATATGTATAACTTTTGTTTTCTCAACGATTCATTTGTTTCTATATTCGTCCCTGTTTTTATCTCCTTATAAGATGTGTACTGTTTAATGTAACGCCTTGTGTAATATAAATGCCTACATCTTGCCTATTTCCCACATTTTGGGCTGATGATGACGCAAACACAGCGTCGAAACTAGTTCCAAGTGCAAATACATGTTATAAATAAATATAACATTTTTGTATTGAAAAGGTGGACCGTTTAAATTTTTCCTAACATCCTTTCTCAGTTCAATACGGACAAAATGAAATTCCTATGTTTAAATGTAGCCAATTCGATCTCCTCTCACCAATTCGATTCAGTATGTCTTCATTCGTGATTCGATCTATCCATCTCACCTTCAGCATTCTTCTGTAACACCACATTTCAAAAGCTTCTATTCTCCTTCTTTCTGAGCTAGTTATCGTCCATGTTTCACTTCCATACAATGCCACGCTCCACACAAAAGTCTTCAAAAAAATCTTTCTAATTCCGATATCAGTGTTTGAAGTGAGCAAATTTCTTTTCTTGAGAAAGCTCTTCCTTGCTTGTGCTAGTCTGCATTTTATGTCCTCCTTACTTCTGCCATCGTTGGTTATTTTACTACCCAAGTAACAATATTCATCTACTTCCTTTAAGACTTCGTTTCCTAATCTAATATTTCCTACATCACCTGCCTTCGTTCGACTGCACTCCATTACTTTTGTTTTGGACTTATTTATTTTCATCTTGTACTCCTTACCTAAGACTTCATCCATACCATTCAGCAACTTCTCGAGATCTTCTGCAGTCTCAGATAAAATAACAATATCATCGGCAAATCTCAAGGTTTTGATTTCCTCTCCTTGGACTGTGATTCCCTTTCCAAATTTCTCTTTGATTTCCTTTACTGCCTGTTCTATGTAAACACTGAAAAGGAGAGGGGACAAACTGCAGCCTTGCCTCACTCCTTTCTGGATTGCTGCTTCTTTTTCAAAGCCCTCGATTCTTATCACTGCAGACTGATTTTTATACAGGTTGTAGATAATTCTTCGTTCTCGATATCTGATCCCTATCATCTTCAGAATCATACATAGCCTGGTCCAATCAACATTATCGAATGCCTTTTCTAGATCTACGAATGCCATGTACGTGGGCTTGTCCTTCTTGATTCGATCCTCTAAGATCAGACATAAAGTCAGGATTGCTTCACGTGTTCCTACATTTCTTCTGAAGCCAAACTGATCTTCCCCCAACTCAGCTTCAACTTGTTTTTCCATTCTTCTGTAAATAATACTTGTTAAAATTTTGCAGGCATGAGATACTAAACTAATAGTGCGGTAGTTTTCACACCTGTCGGCACCGGCTTTCTTTGAAATAGGTATAACAACATTCTGCCGAAAATCGGATGGGACTTCTCCTGTCTCATACATCTTGCACACTAAATGAAATAACCTTACCATGCTGGTTTCTCCTAAGGCAGTCAGTAATTCGGAGGGAATATCATCAATTCCAGGTGCCTTGTTCCTATTTAGGTCACTCACAGCTCTGTCAAACTCTGACCTCAAAATTGGGTCTCCCATTTCATCAGCATCAACAGCCTCTTCATGTTCCAGAATTAAATTATCTACATCGTTACCTTGATACAACTGTTGGATATGCTCCTGCCATCTTTCTGCTTTGTCTTCTTTCCCTAGAAGTGGCTTTCCATCTGAGCTCTTAATATTCATGCACCTAGATTTCCTTTCTCCAAAGGTTTCCTTGATTTTCCTGTATGCAGCATCTACCTTTCCCAGGACCATACAGCCTTCGACATCCTTGCACTTCTCCTTCAGCCATTCTTCCTTATCTACCTTGCACTTTCTATCCACTTCATTCTTTAATCGCCTGTATTCTTTTCTGCCCTCTTCATTTCTAGCATTCTTGTATTTTCGTCGTTCATCAATCAGGTCTAGTATCTCCTGAGTTATCCACTGATTCTTAGTTGATCTTTTCTTCCTTCCTAACATTTCTTCAGCCCCCCTACTGACTTTATTTTTCATGACTCTCCACTCTTCCTCTACTGTGTTTCCTTCGGCCTTTTCATTTAGTCCTTGTGCAACATGTTCCTTGAAACAATCCATCACATTCTTTTCTTTCAACTTGTCTAGATCCCATCTTTTTGTATTCTTTCCTTTCTTCAATTTCTTCAACTTCAGATGGCATTTCATGACCAACAAGTTGTGGTCAGAGTCCACGTCTGCTCCTGGGAAAGTTTTGCAATCCAACACCTGGTTTCTGAATCTCTGCCTAATCATAATGAAGTCTATTTGATACCTTCCAGTGTCTCCAGGTCTCGTCCACGTATACAGCCGTCGTTTGTGGTGTTTGAACCAAGTATTGGCGAGGACTAAATTATGGTCAGTGCAGAATTCAACCAGCCGACTTCCTCTCGTTCCTTTGTCCCAATCCAAATTCTCCTACTGTGCTACCTTCTCTTCCTTGGCCTACCACTGCGTTCCAGTCTCCCATCACAATTAGATTCTCGTCACCTTTGACATATTGTATTAAATCTTCTATCTCCTCATATATTCTTTCAATTTCTTCATCATCCGCTGAACTAGTAGGCATATAGACCTGCACTATTGTGGTAGGCATTGGTTTGGTGTCTATCTTGGCGACAATAATTCTTTCACTATGCTGGTCGTAGTAGCTTATCCGCTGCCCTATTTTCTTATTCATTATTAAACCAACTCCTGCATTACCCCTGTTTGATTTCGTGTTGATAATTCGGTAGTCGCCTGACCAAAAATCCTGTTCTTCCTGCCAACGTACTTCACTTATACCAACTACATCTAACTTTAGCCTATCCATCTCCCTTTTCAGATTCTCTAACCTACCACAACGATTCAAACTTCTAACATTCCACGCTCCGACTCGCAGAATGTCAGTATCCATCTTCCTGATGATCGCCCCCTCTCGTGTAGTCCCCACCCGGAGATCCGAATGGGGGACTAGTTTACCTCCGGAATATTTTACCCGGGAGGAAGCCATCATCAGTACATCATTCATACAGAGAGAGCTGCATGTCCTCGGGAGGTGGTTACGGCTGTAGTTTCCCGTTGCTTTCAGCCGTGTAGCAGTATCAACACAGCTAAGCCATGTTGAGTATTATTACAAGGCCGTATCAGTCAATCATCTAGACTGCCGCCCTTGCAACTACCGAAAGGCTGCTACCCCCCTTTCGATGAACCATTCGTTAGTCTGATCTCTCAACAGATACCCATCCGATATGGTTGCACCTGCGGCTCGGCTACTTGCATCATTGGGACACGCAAGCCTCCTCACCGCGGCAAGGTCACATGGTTCGCAGAGGAGGGATAAAATAGTAGTTAACAATAATTTAAAATAATTAAAAAAAGAAAGACAAATAGAAATTTCACTTTTAAACATGATAAAACAGGCCACTCTCCCTCATAAAATGGAGAACGAGGTCTACTGGCCGCTACTCGTCACTCCTTTTATCCCATATGAACCTCTTATGATGATCCGCATGCCGCTGATTCCAAATCGCATTGCATTCGAAGACAGGTTCAGATAGCAAGTGAGCCAATGATCACTGAACATGTGTATAGAGTGTGAAGTGAGGAAGAGCGGGAGACCTTGGAACAACCAATCACAGTCCAAGTTACAGGATAGCCGGCAATGTGCTAGGCTCGAAAATTAAATACGTTTGAGACCATGGATGTGGCGAAGATAGCAGCCAGCAACCCAGCTATAAGCCGGGCTCCAGGGTAAATCACCAATTGAGATCCATTGGTTTGTTTCATCATCGCCTAGCAGCGAGGCTTGGTGATTTGCCAGCAGTGAAGCTGCAGCATAAATGTACCCTTAGGGTAATGCATTATCAGGGCACGGATATTGATAAGTGGCTTCATTTTTGCTGAAGCATCAGTGAAGAAGGGCCCAAATATAAATGGAGAAATAGGTTTTTTATTAAGTATTCCAGAATCTAATTCCTTTGTGGAAATATTTTTTTCACTAATGGAAAATAAATGAACAGATGTTAGAAACTCGAGCTAACCAGAACTGATAAAGGCAGAATTACAAGTTTTTCAAAATGTTTCACTATCTTTTAAGGAATTTATCAGTTTGTTAAACAGGATATCGAACTGTTGAGAGTAGTCAAGTCACAGGACAAATACAGTACCATGTAACGATGTAGGTAGGGTATTAAAATAAAATTATCAGAGATGTGGGTTTTTTTCAATGAGTCATAATTTTTTTCCTGACCAAAACTTGGCAACCTTATGCTCCCGTATACCATTGTTAAAATCAAAAGAAATTAGAATAGTACTGTTAACACGGTGGAGCTTCCAAATGAGCCAAAGGCCAGCACACTAACCATTTAGTCTTGGAACTGGACAACAACATACTTAAATTAATAGATATACTGTATATTGTGTATAAAATAATGCCATGAAAGGCTTTAAGATTTAAGATACGTTAGGATGACGTAAGTGTTGGACGATATTCATCCTACCTACAAGAAAGGAGCTCCCATAGATTGTGGCACTGATCCCTCACACTAGCAAGTTTCTCCTCCATATCATCAAGAGACTTAGAGCATTCCTACTGCCATAATAGCTTAAGTATGTTTGTGAGATGCAAGAGCACAAGGGAAACACATCGTGCAAAGGGGGCCAATAGTACAACATCCCAAAATTCTTGTGCTTTGTTGATCACAGGCAGGTGAAATGGGAGCCTTTTTTGGGGCTTATTTTGTAACATAAACCAAACCAAACCTCATGGCACTACAGCCGTTGAAGGGCCTTGGCCTACCAAGCAACCGCTGCTCAGCCCGAAGGCCTGCAGATTACAAGGTGTCATGTGGTCAGCTCGACGATTTCTCTCGGCCGTTATTCTTCGCTTTCTAGACCGGGGCCGCCATCTCACTATCAGATAGCTCCTCAATTCTAATCACGTAGGCTGAGTGGACCTTGAACCAGCCCTCAGGTCCAGCGAAAAATCACTAACCTGGCTGGGAATAGAACCCGGGGCCTCCGGGTAAGAGGCAGGCATGCTACTCCTACACCACTGGGCCGACTATTTTGTAATATGGGAGTTCCATATCATTTCATATGGTTAATTAAGGTTAATACTGCTAGTGTACTAACAGGTTCGTACTGTTAGCGTACTTACAGTAGAACCAATGTATGGATAACAAAATATGCTTGAGCACCTTCAAGACCGAAATAGGAGTCGGGCATGGAAGCATGTTTTCGCCTATACTATACAAAACTATTCTGAACACTTTATGAGGAATGTCCTAGATGGATGGGAAGGCAGCTTCAAAGTGGGAGACAAAACTGTCAGCAACCTGAGGTTTGTCAATGACACATTCATAATTTCAAATCAGAAGTTTCAGGGAGTTGAAGATAAGTATGGGCTGACTGATAAGAATGAACAGAGAGTATGGTCTTGGAATCAACCACAGCAAGACTGATAAGAATGAGCAGGGAGTATGATCTCTGGAATCAACAACAGCAAGACAAAAGTCATAATTGTGAACAGGGTTATAGACAGGTACACTCAAGGAAAGGAGTGGCCTAGGGAGCGGTGATAAGGGTACAGGAAAATGGAAGTCAAGTAGGGATGACATAAAAATGTTAGTGCTCAACTGTAGAAGTATTGTAAAGAAAGGAATCTAATTAAGTAATTAAATAGATTAGATACCCATCAGATATTGTAACAGGAGTTGAATCATGGCTGAGAAATTATATAATGGATGCAGAATAATTCTCACGGAACTGGCATGTGTATCGTAGAGATAGGGTAGGTATGGTAGGAGGGGGAGTATTCATTCTGGTGAAAGAAGAATTGGTAAGCTACAAAAAAGTTAAAGATGACAAACATGAAGTTCTAGGTGTAAGGTTCATCTCTAAAGATAATAGGTAACTTGATGTCTTTGGAGGGTACAGGCCAGCAAAGGGTAGCGCTGACACTGATTCAGAATTATTTTATAAGATAATCAGCTATGTTGTAAATGATATGGAAAGGAAGTGATAGTAGCATGTGATCTCAGCTTACCAAATGTCAATTGGAAAGGTAATGCGAACGACAGGAAGCATGATCAACAAATGGCAAATAAATTAATATGGGAAGGGCAGTTGATTCAGAAAGTGATGGAACCAACTAGAGGGAAGAATATTTTGGATGTGGTGCTGGTAAAACCACATGAGCTCTATAGAGAAACCGAAATAATAGATGGTATTAGTGATCACGAAGCTGTTTTTGTCGTAGTTAAAAATAAATGTGAAAGAAAGGAAGGTATTAAAATTAGGACTATTAGGCAGTACCATATGCCTGATAAAACAGACATGAGAGAGTTTTTAAAGAGTAACTATGATGGGTGATAAACAGTAAATAAAAATGTAAACAGTCTCTGGGATGGGTTTAAAGGAATTGTTGAGGAATGTGAAAATAGGTTTGTCCTTTTAAAGGTGGTAAGCAATGGTAAAGATCCATTATATTATAACAGAGAAGTAAAGAGAAGGAGGTGCAGATTGGAAAGAAATAGAGATAGAAATGGCTATGGAAGTAAGGAGAAATTGAAGGAACTTACTAGGAAATTAAATGTAGCAAAGAAGTCAGCTAAGGATAACATGATGGCAAGCATAGTTGGTGGTCATATAAATTTTAGTGAAAAATGGAAGAGTATGTATAGGTACTTTAAGGCAGAAACAGGTTCCAAGAAGGACATTCCAGGAATCAATAATGATCAAGGGGAGTGTGTATACGAGGGTCTTTAAAAGGCAGTCAGCAGTATGTAAAGATTGTTGGTTACAAGGATAATGTCCAGATAGAGGAGGTGACTAATGCTAAAGAAGTATTAAAATTTAGCTATGATAACAATGACATTTACAGTAAGATACAAAAGTTGAAAACTAGAAAAGTGGCTGGAATTGACAAGATTTCTGCGGATATACTAAAGGCAATGGGTTGGGATATTGTACCATATCTGAAGTACTTATTTGATTATTGTTTGCATGAAGGAGCTATATCAAATGAATGGAGAGTTGCTATAGTAGCCGTTGTGTATAAGGGAAAGGATGATAGACATAAAGCTGAAAATTACAGGCCAGTCAGTTTGACATGCATTGCAGGTAAGCTTTGGGAAAGCATTCTTTCTGATTATATTGGACATGTTTGCAAAATTAATAACTGGTTTGACAGAAGGCAGTTTGGGTTTAGGAAAGGTTATTGCACTGAAGCTCAACTTGTAGGATTCCAGCAAGATATAGCAGATATCCTGGATTCAGGAGGTCAAATGGACTGTATTGCGATTGACCTATGTAAAGTATGTGATAGGGTAGATCATGGGTGACTACTGGGAAAAATGAGTGCAATTGGACTAGAAAAAAAGAGTAACTGAATGGGTGGCCATATTTCTAGAAAACAGAGTAGGTGAAGCTTTATCTTCCCCTGTAATAATTAAGGAGGGAATTCCTCAAGGCAGTATTATTGGACCTTTATGTTTTCTTATATAGATCAATGATATGTGTAAAGAAGTGGAATCAGAGATAAGGCTGTTTGCAGATGATGTTATTCTGTACAGAGTAATAAATAAGTTACAAGATTGTGAGCAACTGCAAAATGACCTTGATAATGTTGGTGAGATGGACAGTAGGCAATGGTATGATGATAAATGTGGTTAAAATTCAGGTTCAGAGTTTCACAAATATGAAAAGTCCTCTCAGTTTTAATTACTGCATTGTGGAAGTTCCTTTTTGGGATCATTGTAATTACCTAGGTATTAAAATAAGGAAAGATCTTCATTGGGGTGATCACATAAATATGATTGTTAATAAAGGGTACAGATCTCTGCACATGGTTATGAGGGTACCCAAAAGCTGTAAGACTACATCCAGATATGGCCCGAGACCAAATTAAATGGATACAACGAATCCACACAGCGGACCCTGCCACAGGTGGGACAAGCGCTAAAGGATAAGAAGAGTAAAGATGTAAAGGAGAGGGCATATTAATCTCTGGTAAGACCCCAACTAGAGTATGGTTCCAGCGTATGAAACCCTCACCTGGATTACTTATTACTTGATTCAAGAACAGGAAAAAATCCGAAGAAAAGCAGCTCGATTTGTTGTGGGTGATTTCCGACAAAAGAGTAGTGTTACAAAAATGTTGCATAGTTTGGGGTGGGAAGACTTGGGAGAAAGGAGATGAGCTGCTCAACTAAGTGGTATGTAATACCAATATAAATGGTCCATTATTGGACATTATAAATTTTCCAGGTAAGTCATTCCTGGTTGCCAGTGTTTCTCCCCAGTGTGCTGAGTCGGGCTCATCAGTTGGTAAATAGCACACCCACCAAAATGCATGGCTAGTGCATACCGTGGAGGCCACTGCATAGGCTATTCGGAGCCACCGGCAGAGCTAATGCAAAATGAGAGACTTTGAATCATTAACAAAAATTGATGTCTGCCTGGCCATCAGATATATAGAGATGTTGAGTTCCATAGGGGACCTGAAATATTTGTCCTGAATGAGTAATTTATAATACCAATATAAACGGTTTGTTATTGGACATTATAAATTGGACATTGTGCCGAGCAGGCATCAGTTTTTGATAATGAGACAAAGTCTCTCATAGTAGCTCATTACTTTATTACTAGGTTTACTCTTTAATTAGTAGTGCATAATAGTTAACCAGTATGGCTTTTTGCCAGGGCTGTGGTGTTTCTAATCCTGGCCAGTGCATGTATGGGTTTTGAAATGAAAAGTTACAACCTATGATAATTCAGACCACATAAAACTAGAGGTCCTATGTCTATGATCACAAAGTCAACTGTCACATTCGAATACAATAAGCAGTTAGTGAATGTACACACATCTGCCAGTATGCTACCAATAACCATGTATCCAGCCTAGTGTTCTTTTCTGATATCTTCCATGCTTTCATCAACTGCTAACTCACATAACTACATTGAGGTTGTGGTCTGTAGATGGTTCTATAATAACTCTGTTGCCTAAGGGGTTATATTTAATATAAATTTGATGTTGATGTAGCCTCATTCACCAAACTATTCACTTGCACAGATTAATGAAGACCGGTTTCTGACTTCTGGTGTCAGGTGCTGTAACCCTATTGTTTTGTCTCCTAATATAGACAAGAGGTTTTATCCTTAAAAGGCTCATTGTCACTGTCATCCATTGGATGCAGAATTCACATCGAACTAATAAGAATAATTGTATATGTATTGAGGTTACAACAGTGCCAAATAGAATTTGATCATTAGACAAATATCAGTTTTATTTGAAATATTTTATATGAACTGCACTGTGTAGCTGTTGTATATATTTTCACTTTATAACTTAACCACCTGTAAACAGCTAATACAGTTTACTTTCTGGACTGCTGCTTCTTTAGCACTGCCCTAGATTATTATTGCTGCCGACTGATTTTTGTACATATTGTAGATAATCTTCCTTTCTCAGTATTTTATCCTGTACACTTTCAGATTCTTCAGAATCTCAAACAGCTTTGTCCAATCAACGTATTCAAATCCCATGTATGTGGGCCAACTTAACATTGTTTTGCATGTTCCTACTCTTCTTCTGAAGCCAAACTAGACTTCTCCTAACTAGGCTTCAACTTGTTACTTCATTCTTCTGCAAATATACATTAAAATGTTTCATGTAAGAGATATTAAACTAATGCTGAAGTTACAGATAGTGAAAGCCTTTACCTTCAACCCCTCCAAGGGCCTTCATGGCCTGTACAGAGATTACTTTGCTTTGCTTTGCTTTGCTTGATAATAAACCAATAGTGTGGTAGTTTTCACACTTGTCAGTGCCGACTTTTTTAGGACTAGGTATAACAACATTGTTTTTAAAATCAGTTGGCATTTCTCCTGTATCATAAATCGTACACCTAACAGGGGATAACCCTGCCTTGCTGGTTTCTCCCAAGGCAGTAATTAGGAGGGTATATTGTCAATGCCAGTTACCTTGATCCTATTTAGGTTTTCCAATGCTTTGTTGAATTCTGACCTCAATATTGGGACTCCCACTTCATGAGCATCAACAGCCCTTTCTTTCTCCAGAAACTTTTCTACTTTCTTCCCTTCATACAATTGTTGAATGCACCTAGTTTTCCTTTCTCCAAAAGTTTCCAGGATTTACCTATACTCCTACAAAAATACAATTTTATCCTTGCACGCTTCTTTTTCAGCCATTCTTCCTCAGATGTCTTGCACTTTCTATTTCATTCTTTTCTGCCCCCCACCCATTACAGTATTTTTATTCATGTTTGTGCTGTTCATCAATCAGGTCTAGTATCTACCTGAGTTATCCACTGATCCCTACTTATCTTGCCTTTCTTCCTAACATTTCTTCAGCAGCTCTACTAATGTTATTTTTGAACAATGTCCACTCTTCATAACCCCCTGTGGGTGGGGGAAGTAGAATACATCCATGGTATCTCCTGCCTGTCATAAGAGGTGAATGAAAGGGGCCTCGGGTGCTCTCCACTGGGGAGTGTGGATTAAGAACCACAGGGCCTAAGTTGAGCTATGGCATTGCTTCCATTTACTTGTGTCAGGCACCACACCTCCATCCATCCTATCCAACCTCCCTTGGTCAACTCTTGTTTTGCGCCTTTCCAACCTTGATGGTATTAGAGCATTCGAGGCCTAAGAAGTTTTTCATTTTCACGCCTTTCGTGGCCCTCGTCTTTCTCCAGCTAATATCTAAATTTTTCTACTGTACATATTAGATCATTATCGTGCACATCATGTAACTTGTCTCGAGCATTCTTGAATAGCATAAACAACAGTATTTTTAACAAGTTCACATTGTCCTCCCTTGAAGTACCATAGTTTTTCTTATATTCCACATGGTCATATTGCTGCACACTTATACAAAGTCTGTTTGTAAATTACTCCTCTTTCCTATATTGTGGTTGATCATTCACGTACGTAATTATGTCTTGTACCCACTTGCTGGACAATGGTTGTTTGTTATCTATGCTTCACCTAGAGCTGGGAGTTGTGGCTCCAACTTAAGACGATGAACTACATAGCCGGGCATCTATTTCTATTGTAATCTATCAGTTTCATGTCCGTATTGATACTTAGTATCTATAATCACAAAGAACAAGATATAATTGATATAATTGATAAGATATAATTGATTAGGTGGACAACCCATTCTTTGTGATTATAGATCTATTTCTATATCACTTTCATCTGTATCGCCATCAGTTCACTCCACATGTGCAGTGTCCACAGTCGAGATAAATATGACACTACGCATTCCACTGACTCATCTTGCAAAATTGCTAATATGGCATCTGCCACTTCCTTCTCAGTCCGCAAAATGTCTTGCATTCCTTTCTGACGGAATGTCATTGTCTGCAACTTTTGCTGTTACATGTAGTAATGTTTGCTTTATTTATGGTTGTCATAGCACTGGTTTTGTACCAGGACTACTATACTAAACACAGAACAACTATGAACATGAGAGAGGAGCCAGATTTGCTCGCCCACCTGCGCCAGCCATTGGAATAGCGTACTGTTGTCTAAATAAATAAATGAACACACTGGATCACTGAGTTCAATATCTTCATTTCTTCCTGTGCACAAAAATCATTACAGATTAAATTATTTGTTGATTCTACATGATAGCGATACCACTTCTGAAGCAAGCAAGCAAGCAAGCAAGGTGGGTACTGTAGACCGGATCTTGAATAAAGAGATACTGAATTACGATGGTGAAAAGAGAATGATTTGGTCAAATATGGGGTTCTGGGGTTCGTTATGGTGTAGTAGTTACGTAGAAAGGGAAAGGTTAGCATAGGACAGAATGGCATGGAAGCTGCATCAAACCCATATATGAACTGATGACCGAAATAACAAGAAGCCTGAAATAAATTAGTGTATGCTTTCCGTAAGAAATGAGTATAACAAATGGTTTACTTAATATGCCATCTTATTCAAATGTTTGGAAAACAAGAAATACTGTAATTTAAGAAAACATATTATCTAGTGTTAATACATATCAAACACATGTTTTGAAATGTCTGTTTACGATGGTTTGATACTTTATATCTCAAGACATTCTGTAACTGCCAAAATGATTATATCTTGTCATATCCTTTGCTCAATATTTTCTCTTTGCCAATTAAGCTCACGTAATGAACATAAAGTATTTCATATATATTTTGTATCAGGCTCACTTTCGTCATTTTTACCAGTGGCACCACCATGTATACACAATTCAAATAGTTTTCTGTAATACTGCTGTGCATTGTCAGACAGGAAACTGTTAACTTTTGTAGGGTCATTTGCGTACTGCCTTTTCATATACATTTCCATTTATTTAGGAAAGACCTCCTGTATTTACAGGCTGCCACTTAGTACAATGTAAAACATTGTCAAATTTTCTGTACATTTCTATTAATTGAAGAAAACTCTAAATTATAAAAAAACAGTATAATTACTGTGGCATTTCAGAGCTGTAGCTGTAGAGGTGGTGTCTCAGGATCTTAGTGAAGCCTCGGAGGACAAGAGTCCCAATTTCGGGGACTAACATTTCAAGAGAATTAATATCATGTGACAGTGCCATTGCAGATATTAGCAATTTAGAACATACTTCCTAAGATTAGCTCTAAGTTCGGGAGTGAAAAGATCCTCCACACAATATACATAATGCACGGATCGGGCTTTTAGTCTTGTTAATTGGGATTGATGTAGCCACAAAGATGCACACAAAATGCTGTCACTTGCGTACATGGGTTTTGTTTGCAATTATTTTCAGGTTACACATTAAACACACACCACCACCAAACTACCATTTTTAACAACTGCCTATCACAAAGCACATGGAGACTGCAACCTTGAAACAGTTGACTGCTGACTGCCACACTGGCATGTCGGCATAAACACTACACGTGTTCACAAAAACATCTGTTAAACAATAACTCTACTCCAACATCAAGACCACCTCCTTATACATATTGCCTGGCCAGGCTTCTAGAAGAATTTACACAACACCTTTTCTCGTAAATTCTAGAGTGCCTAATGCATATTTACAATTGTAAGGAAGGTTCTACATAGTTCTAGTGTTATTCAGGATGTTACAGTAGGTTGCACAATGTTACTTTGAATTTTACATCTTATATAGGCTACAGGTAATAATAAATTATATACTATTCATTACAGATTCTTACATTAACTAAACTCATATGAATATATATACAGCACATGTTTCATGACATAACCTCACAAAAAATATGATCATCTGTACTTAATTATGTAAATAATAATAATAATAATAATAATAATAATAATGCTAATAAATGGATGTAAATACTTCATAGCCTTACCTCACAAATAATAATAATAATAATAATAATAATAATAATAATAATAATAATAATAATAATAATAATAATAATAATAATAATTCGAGCTCGATACTTGCATTATTTGCTCATGGGTTAAAGAATATTCTTTTCAAGTTATATCAGTTTATTACATTTGCGTCAGGATACTTAGTTCACTCTAGATAAGGTAGTGGTATGCATCATCAAAATATCCCCAGAAAACCTCCACATTCCTAACAGATTGCCTGAATTAAAATTTTGTTGTGACAGTCCATTTTGGATCTGGTGTTCGTAACCCTCCCAAGTGTAGCATTGAATAGCCTTATCTTGAAGAAAGTATTCGTAACTGCTAATCCCATACTCGTATAGAAGTCCAGTAAACATTTTTCATTCCTATTAGCTTCCATATGATATCTTCCCCACATTCACCTATCACCTTCCCATATCCTTAGGGTGACCAGATGCAAATAGATAAAAGAGAAGACAAAACTATTTAAAAAGGAGGATATTGCCAGAAAAAAGAGGACACAAAAATCTTCTATTGAGAGTTTGAATTTAGACACATATTCTAATTTTCACATACATAAACAAAGTTGATCTATTTCCATAGTAAATTCATACAAAATTTAAACATTGAAACTAATTTACATGCCTTGCTAGTACTTTTATTATGAATATTCAGTTGCCTTCAGGAGTTTTTGCATGCCTAACATATATTTCAAAAAAGATATACATGTAAATTCCTTTGCATTATATTGAACCATTAAGATTTTCACGGATTCTACTTTGAAACGGTGCCTATTACGAGCCCATTTTGCTGAGATCAATGAAAATAGTATTTCTACATTTGCATTGTTCCCTATTATAGGGAAAAAGTATTCTGCAAGTTTTAATAACTGTGAATTATAGTCAGCTGACTTACATTACTACTCTTGTTCAGGAATTGTTTGAAATTGCAGAACTGATCGAACGATTTCACATCATCAGTTTCAAAGGATTTAGACTTAGCTTGCAAATGAAGAATACATTTTTCAACATTACAATAATAAATATCACTTTTCAGTGCCATCCATTTAAACCAGGCTTCCTTCAAATCCTGGTTATCTCCTGTCGCTTGTCACATTGTCATCTGTCACACATTAACATAGCAGTGTTCTGATTGGGGCATTGCTGAGAGAGAAGCATGCAATATACAGAGTGTTAACAGCAAATGTTATCACAATAAAAGGCATGCATAAATAATTATATGTACTGTATATCTATAATCACATTTCTGTACATTTTTTTGCTATTTGTTTTATGTAGCACCAACATAGGTAGGTTTTATGGAGATGATGGAAAAGGAAATGCCTAGGAATGGGAAGGAAACGGCCGTGGCCTTAATTAAGGTACAGCCCCAGCATTTACCTGGTGTGAAAATGGAAAACCATGGAAAACCATCTTCAGGGTTGCCGACATTGGGGTTCGAACCCACTATCTCCTGGACGCAAGCTCATGGCTGCGCGCTCCTAACCGCACGGCCAACTCGCCCGGTCATTTCTGTACATCAAAACTATATCAACACAACTGTCATGTAATGGAGAATACTTATAAAAACAAAGTCGTTAAACAAATTACCCCAAAATAAGCAGATTCACTAAAAAAGGACTACTGCACAATTCTCATCCTAATTCCTCCAACTGCCAAATGTACACACATCATTCGTTAGTTAATGTCAGGCACATAAATGATGTTGCGTGTAATAGTATTTCTGATCAACAATCTTACCCCACACTATGCCATTCCCTTTTTAACATCCATCAAGAACACATTATAATTTTCTACTGTATCTCTTCCTTGTTTTCTCCCCTTACCCAAATATCATTAACTCCTAACACATCCAGGTGCATCCTCTTTGCCGACTCAGCCAGTTCTTTCTTTCTTAAGGCCTATTAATATTGATAGCTCCCCATCGAATTCCATTTCATTCACCAAGTTGTTTCCAAGGAGTCCCTCACCTGTCACATGGAAGTGGAACTCCATTACTCCCATTGGTCCAAGGTTTCCTTAAAATGTTCTGAGGTCGGTAGATTCTGGAAGCCGAATGCTACCCTACTTACACATAGTCCCAATGAAGATCTCTCCTCTAACAAGTTAGGGACCTCTGGTGGATTGTTCAGTCCTAGCCACCTGAACACAAGGAGGGTCATTACTCAGAATATGTCCAAAATGCCCACTCCCATTCCATAGCAACTGGTATCCCGAATATCAGGACCACTTACTAGACCATTCAGCCGATGCCCATGGTTCACAAACTAGGATGTGACTACAGTAACCCACACCACGAACCACAATAGAAATATTGCCTCTTACTCTATGTTACCACCCTCATTGTTAATACGGGTTTTTTACTCATAAAACTTGTGACGTTATGCCTACCTTTACGAGATAGTATGTAGCATGGTGGCTTTTCGTTCACAGAACCCGGGGTTCGATTCCCAGCTGGACTGAGGATTTTAACCTTTATTGTTTAATTCCTTTGGCTCCGGGAATTGCTCATAAGTAGGGTCCCATCCTCACAGATATGCAGTTCACCTATAGACATCAATTTGAAAAACCTTCTCCAGGCCTCTCCGGAGGCTATACGTGAAAAGAAAAACCCAACCAGATAGTATAACAGCCTCTTATGTGTTGCATTTCTCATACATTTGGTGTATGATATCTTTGTAGTGTAAACTTGAGAAAATGTCTCAAGTTCATTATATAGCAGTATGCTTTACTCTCTAATACCTCTAATCCCTGATTATGATTACTACAGTCTATGTATTCAGAGAAACTTTAATATCCCTCTCTTGATCATCATAGAAATTGTTTTCCTCAGTTACCCAACATCAACTTCCAATAGACCTTCACTGCACATTTCCCTAACCATATATACTGTACTTATTGTCACAATATTATAAGTTATCAGACATATTTCTCATAAAGTTTTACAGTAAGAAAATGGGTTTTAGTCTTTGTAAGTGAAACACTGTTTTATTTTATGGCAACCAAAGATTGATAGGGCCTTCCATTCACAAGACATACAGATATAATGGAATCATGTATGCTATTTCAGCTAGTCATGTTTAATGTTTTATCTCAATTTGAATTTATGTTCTAGGAACTTCTCTAAGTTCACGCAGCCCTGAGCCCAGCTGTCCTTCTGCTCCTAGTTCAACTCTAGCTGCAGCCTTATTAGACTCTCACCATCCACGACATAATTCTGCTGGTTCAGATACACGTCTGAGAGGTGAGATGATGTTCTATAATATCAAATTAATCGATAGCCTATAATATTGGATGATTTACCCTTCATGTGCAATAGACCGAGCTCTCGTTCCCATATTTGAAAGCTGGCCAGGAGCCAGAGAGGAGGAGGTCAGTACAAGTTTAACTCTAGGAATGTATGCACATACACTTGTTCTTGCATGTTAATGAAGTTTTCATCAGGTGACAGCATGTTAGTTATTAGGTGTAATACACTGTATTAATTAAGTTTGGGTATTTGATTTCCCAAAGAGTATTTATTCATGATTTGTACATGCGTAAAGAATCGGCTTGTGTTGTACAGAGATTGTTTCAAGAGAGATTCCCTGATATTCAGATTCCAAAAGTTTGATTCACAGATTAGTAAATAAATGTTGTAAAATGGAAAGTATTCATGATAAAAGGCATAGAAATGCAGAAAAATCTGTAGGTAACATTGGACATGAATTGGAATGTTCTCATACAAAAACAATGTGATGTCTTTCTCGTGAAGTGGAAATTTCTTATTCCTCTGTTCAATAGGCTACAAAGTTACTGAAGTTAAAACTCTATATAATTATTGTAATTCAAGAAGTTAAACTGAGTGACCCTGTATCCAGGAGTAGATTTTGTGAATGGATTTTGAATAGTGTACATGGCACAGAAATTGGCTGTAATATAATTTTCTTTATGGACTCTCCCGTGTCACACCACAACACAAAATACCAACAACAAGCACATATAAAAATGCATCGGCGACCAGGGCTACGCTTTCACAAATGGCCCACTAAGTGGTAGTATGTGATAAGAGCAGAGTGAAGAAGAAAACAAAGCAATTACAAGAAAACCAAAAGCATACCAAGAAAATGAAATGAACCAAACACTTACCTTAAATATAAGTCGTCGCCCCCCCCAAAAAAAAAATTCTGTAGAAGACAAACCAAAACTCATTTTCTCAGAAAATTTTATTTAAAGCAGCCGGGAAATATAGGGTTTGTCACCATTTAGAATTAATATCTTAACAGCTTCCTTAAATAATAATAATCTCAATAAAAAAATAAACTGTTTTAATGAACCAATAATATCACAGAGAAAAGGAACACCAATGACTTGAATTAACACAACAGAAACTCTTAAATGTCTTGGCATAAGCCGTCTCATAATTTACAATACTTGACATACGAAGATTTGAAAATCAAAATCAAAATTTCATGCGTGAATTGCCTTTTAGCCATACTTTGTAAATCTTTTTTTTTTTTTTTTTTTTTTTGCTAGTTGTTTTACGTCGCACCGACACAGATAGGTCTTATGGCAACGATGGGACAGGGAAGGGCTAGGAGTGGGAAGGAAGTGGCCGTGGCCTTAATTAAGGTACAGCCCCAGCATTTGCCTAGTGTGAAAATGGGAAACCACGGAAAACCATTTTCAGGGCTGCCAACAGTGGGGTTCGAACCCTTTATAAATCTACTGGTGGTATTGCAATATAATTTCATTCATATTCACGTTGGTTTATGTTTTATCAATTCGGAGAATTAAAGTTGAATTTCTAATGTCGGAGACCTCCTCTAAAGGTACTATTTACCATTCAAATTTCTAAAAGCATTAATTATTCACCAAAACATACACCACAACTGATAATATTTACGTTTCGAGTCATTTCAAAATTTTGACTGAAGTTCATCTTTCACTAATGTATGGTCACAACTGACAACCAATCTGTCACCTTTTCACAAACAACTGATTAAATAATAAGGTGATATTACACATTACAATCTTTTAGTAACTTAATGAACCACACACGACATTCCTTTCATGAACCTTTCAACCCCAAAACTAATTTTAAATTCACATATTAATAACATTTTTCAAGACCAAGAATAGGTGACGCCCATTTGTCTATAAACTGCCAGTTACAACTGACACTCCTCTAAGACAATGGTCACATCAAATAATAATGAGATAAGATAATGAAGCAGACGCTAATTGCATAACAATGCACATAAGAACCAAGTATTCAAAACTAATCATAACCTGAACCGAGTGAAACAATGGCCTAGATAATAAAATGAAATCACGGCCTACTAGATCGAAGGAAAGACGATCGAAGTGCCCTAACACCAAAGTGACAAATCATTATACCAAGTGTAGAGATAGTATTATAAAGTGATAGTGATTGTAAAGTTTAGTGCAGTGAGTCAATAGAAAGTCGAAGTGGTAAGGAATACAACGTAGAACTATCTTAAGACTTAAAACAATCATTCACTGAACATACGAAAAGATCCGCCATTTTGGGACCAGAGTACATAGATACGTAGATATACCAGGCGACCAGGCAACTGACCAGAGTGTCGACATGGAGAAAGTGGTAAACTGCGCCACCTGTGCGAAGGAAGTTCTCTCCAATGAAGAATCAATAGAATGCGAAGAATGCGATAGATGGCAACACCTTGAAAGCAGTGGACTAACGAGAGGGGAATTCAACATCATGCAGAGGGAGCATTGCAAGCTCACATGGATTTGTGTGGATTGCAAACCACGCTCCATAAAAAGGAAAGATACAGAATAATCAATAATGACGAAACTCGCGCAAAAAATCCAAGACGTAATGAAGATCGAAAATATTGGAGTAACAATGAGAGAAGAGATCCAAATGGCAATAAAGACAGAATTTGACCAATGCCTCCCAAGAGTAACTGCAAGACGAAAAGCACCAAACATACCAAACAGAGAGGAGAATGAAGAACCAACCAGAAACGCCGAACATAGTCCAAATGTAGAAAATCAAAATGGTGAAAGCAGAGACAAAGAGAGAAGAGACATCGTTAAATTACCCAATGATCAAGACAAAGAAGATACGAATCAAAGTGAACTGATACAGGACATTTCTGCACAACGGAAGAATGACCGGAGCACTGTAGAAGAAAGGGCCGAGATGCGAAGGAGACATAAACGGAAAGCAGATGAATCCACAGGAACTAAACCGGATGATAGCTACGAGCTAAGGGCTGCGGAACGAAAAGTCTGGCTATTTATTGGTAGAGCAAGCAAGGGAACTTCAACGGAATCAATAAAGAAATATCTAGAGAAAAACAAAATAGAAAGGGAGACAGAATGTGAAGAACTCAGAACGGTTGCCAACAGGAAATCCTTCAAGGTAGGGATACCATACAAATATATGGATCTTGTATATAGTGCAGACTTCTGGCCAAAGGATATAGTATTCCGAAGATTTCTCTTCATGCAAAGCCAAGGAAGAAATGAATGGGAATTTCCGCCCCAACACTAATAAAACCACACAGCTAAAACTACTGCTATGGAACACGGAAGGTGCGAGAAATGCCTTGATACATATTCCCCACGAAACACTTGTAAACATAGATATTATAATCGCAACAGAGACTTTCCTCTTAGAACCAGTACACATCCAAGGATTTTACAGTACACATTCATTCGCAAAGTCTACCGACGGCAGGCCGAAGGGAGGTGTTTCATGCTTCTTCAAACCGACTATTGGAAACATAACCAGCGCCACGAAAGAAGACGATTTGCTAATTACAAGAACAACACTTCTCACAACAGTAGGCCTGTACATGCCCCCACATTGGACAACGGAAGATGCAATAGAACATCTAATGAAAGCATTGACGGAGGTGAAACATGATGAGTCAGTCCTTTTAGCAGGAGATCTTAACTGCAGAATAGATAAAATCAGTAACAAGACCGAACTGATCCTGGAAACACTCAGCGAGGAAGGCTTCAAACTCATAAACGACCCAGAACTCAGAACATACTTCACACACAATGGCACCAGTTCAATTGATTTAGTATTTTATAGAGGAAAATATGTCCGAAATCTGGCCCAAGAAGGTTTATGGTCGTTTTCTGCAGCGCCAGTCAGAAAACATATCCCCATTGAAACTACATTTGAAATAGAAAATATGCAGACAAAATACATTACTAAGACCACCAATGACAGACCATCAAGAAAGATTGATATAAATATCCTCAAACAAAACGAGACGCAAATAGAAACTTCAGTGCAGCTCATAGATGGGGGCAACACAACTGGAGCATTAGAACTAATAAATAACATACTTCAACAAGCTCTTATTCCACCAAGACAACGTAGAGCTCAGCTCTGGTTTAATGAAAAATGTTACAAAATGCGTACAGAAACACTAGAAGCGTTATACGTAGCCAAAACGACAGGAAGAGATGAAGATGAAGATAATATTTGCATGGAAATCTTAAAAGACTCATTGGAAACATTACTTCCTTTATGGACCAACCTCTTCAACAAATGCCTGCAATCAGGGACAATACCGGAAAGCTGGAGAACTGCGAAGATTAAAATGCTATACAAAGGTAAAGGGGAAACAAAAGACACAAATTCATACAGAGGAATAGCACTGGAGAATAACACCTTCAAAATCTATACTAAAATACTAACAAGGAGACTTGAACAGGAAGTAGACCCAAAAATACCAGAATGCCAATTCGGGTTCAGGAAGGGTAGAAACACAACACAAGCTGTAAAATTTCTTCTGGACGAAATAGAATCAGCACTAAGAATGCCCAAGGGAAAATACTACGCAGTCTGCATTGATTATAAAAAGGCTTTCGATCTCATAGACAGAAAACAACTACTACAAAACATCAAAGACATGATTGGAAAGACACACTACATTAGTAAAATAATAGAAGACATCTTGACATACAACGACATTGTAGTAGATGATGGAATAACAACATCTAACAAAATCAGGCAGACAAATGGTGTACTACAAGGGGACCCCATTAGCCCAACACTGTTCAACATAGCCACTGCGAACATCACCAATATCCTTCGAAATACAATGGAGACGACGCTCCTGATGTACGCCGACGATATGGTCATAGCAAGCCCCAACAAAGAGGAATTACAGACAACATTAAACGCCCTGGCAAAATGGGCACTGGAGAATGGTTTCGAGATAAACATGAAGAAATCAGCGCAGATGACATTCAGGAAAGGGGGAACAGCATCACCAAAGGACACGCTCTTATTGAACAACGAAGAGATGGAAGTGGTTAATAAATTTAAATACCTAGGCATCACCCTGCAGACAACGGGTCGATCATTCAGCTACCATGTGGAAGAAAGGACAACAATGGCTATTAAATACATATGTGGACTCAAGAACCTTCATCGCTTATCGCTGAATACAGCTATGACTCTTTTCGACGCCACAATAACACCAATAATAACATATGGCATAGAACTAATATGGGAAAATCTAACGTACAAGAACCTCGAGAGAATTGAAAAGGTGAAAACAAGATTCATAAAGCACTGCCTGCGAATAGGGAAGTTTGCACCATCGAGACTTGCCTATGAATTAGCAAGAGAGACCTTCTTCATAGAGGATATCAGGTATAAGCTAAGCCTGCCATCTACTGACGCTTACCAGGCACTTCTAGCTGCTAGACAAAGGAAACGAATGGACATCGACTTGGAATTTTACAGTACCGATGCAATGCAAGACAGATCATGGACAAACGCTACCGAAGAACAAAGACACACAATCACAAGACTAGCCATTCATGGCTACTACCACAAGTTATGTACCAATAAGAAATTCCACCTACCAAACGGGAATTGCATATATTCGCTCTGTGGAAAGTGCTGCGAAAAATACTATATTGTGTTATGTTCAAAAAGGACCAAAAGCATCACGCAAATTAGCAAAGAATAGTTTCAAATTTGATGTAATCATATTGTATATGCCCTTTTGGGTGCTTTTCCTATTATATATAATAAAATAAATACACCAATTAACACTACAGTACAGAAATAAAATGAATATGACTTAAATTAGAGCCCAAGGCTTCCAGAAAATAAATTTCACACCTGCATAAAAACCTGAAAAAATAATAATAATAATAATAATAATAATAATAATAATAATAATAAAATAAGTAATAATATAAGAGAAGAAGGAACTATGGATAGAGAGATTTTCAGAAAAAAAGGTAGTAAGTATGGAAGGATTCCAAGGAAGATTGAACAAGAAACCTGGTGCGAAGTGATCCGAGGATTGAAAGAAACATCATAGTGAAAGGATGAAAGAATATTGGAAAGAACGAAAGAGAAAACAGTATGAAGAAATGAATTGAAATTGGCACATGGCCCTTAGCAGGCCACATCAGAAAGAATAAATGATAATAATAAAAATAAGAAATATTTACAGACAGTGTTCACCTTGCACTGCATGGGTCACCTTAAATCCCAAAGAGAGAAGCAATTTGTTCACTGTACCCTTTTCATAGGTTTAATACTTCACTTTTCTCCAAAGCAAACATTTAAATATTTCTGTTCACACACCAGTCAATTTAAATTACACTGTAGTATCATTGCTTGAGGTTTTTAGGTAAATCATAACTGTAGTTCACAGTATCTTCATGTTACATAGGATAAGGAGACTTACTTACAGTTGCATGTTGTTATAATTTCCAGTAGAGAAGTTCCAAGTTCAGCAGTTCAATGGCCGAAATAAAATAATTTGTTACCTTTTAGAATATCAATCTGAAGGATTTCTATATTTTCCATACCACCCAACTTCAGGTGATCCACAAGGTTCAATTCTAGGCCCCCTTCTATTCATTTTGGTGCTAAATGATTTGCCTTCTATCTTTCAGTCGAGCAAGTGTCTCTTATACGCAGATGATTTAAAAATCTTTAAGGTAATAGAGTCTGAAAATGACTAAACTTTTAGATGCCCTTCGTATGAGTGAGTGGTGTAAGAAGTGGATGTTGAAGTTCAATGTTTATAACTGCAATGTAATCAGCTTCACTCGTAAAAAATCCCCTGTCGGGTGTACAAAGGGCACTAGGAAAGTTTTGCAATATGCAGAAACGGTTGGCTGGACACCTCTGTTATGGTGAGGTATGAAAAGAGGGATGAAAACTAGTCTAGAAGACAGCAAGGTGCGACCTTCACACCAGTTGTTACCAAGCAGCGAGATTGAAAGCAAGTTAAGATGTCATTGTGGTCTAAAAGTGAATATCACACAATTATCCGCTACAATTTTGCTCGTGGATTAACCGTTGACCAGTGCCTGGAGGAAATCACTCCTGTGCTGGGGAAAGACTGTCCACATCAGACAACAATTTTCCGCTGGTACAAAGAGTTCCAGAGGGGAAATTTTGGGATTGAAGACGATCCTCACTCTGGTCGACCGTCTGAATCAGTGAGTGAGGAAAACATTGAAGCTGTGAGGAAAATGTTGCAGCAAGAGAAGCGGTTGACATATCGGCAGGTAGAACAGACCCTCCTCATCCCTGCACCAGCTACTCATTCAGTTCTACACGACCATCTCCATGTTAGAAAGGTTTGTTCCCTTTGGGTGCCCCATTCACTTTCAGAGGAACAAAGGGCACACATAGTGAAATGATGCCAAAAGAATGATAGAACAGTTTGAAAATGGGACTTCACGTAAGGTCAATAGCATCGTTACAGGTGACGACACTTGGCTTTAATATTACGATGCCTCAACAAAATCCCAGAACAAGGTGTGGCTGTTTGAAGATGAGGGTATTCCTATGACTGTGCGTAAGTGAAGAAAAGGATGAAGCAGTATTCTTCACTAAATGAGGCATCCTGACTCGGGTTGTGCTAGAAACACAAAGGACAGTTACTGTGAAGTGGTACAGTGAGACTTGTCTGCCTCAGGTCATCCAGGCTCTCACAGCTCATCACTTGGCTCTTGCATCAAGACAATGCTCCAGCACATCGCGCTAACGTAACAATGGATTTTCTTGCCAGTTCAGGGTTGACTGTGCTTGATCACCCTCCATACAGTCCTGATCTTGCCCCATGTGATTTTGGCTCTCTTCCCAGAAGTGAAGATGAAGCTGAAAAGGTGGCGTTTTGCATCTGTCGAGGAGCTTCTGGCAGCATGGGATAAAGAGTGTGAAAATGCAACTGAAGAAAAGTGGCAGAGTTGGTTCAGTGACTGGTTTCGACCTATGGAAAAGTGTATTGAGTGTGGTGGAAATTATTTAGAAAAGGTCTAAATCATTCACTCACATTGCAAAACTTTCCTAGTGCCCTTTGTAATTATCCTTTCAGTTGTGTATATTTCAACCATGTAGATAAGATCAGTGATTTAGTATCATATTAAGCAATGAAAATGGCCTCTCCATCCAGGACCATATAGATATTATAACAAGAAAATCTTTTAGGTTTTTGGGTTTTCTTAAGAGAAATTGTAGGGATTTTGTTTCTGTTCGAACCTTGAAAACTCTATGTATTTCCTATGTTAGGTCAGGGCTGGAATATGGTTTCGAGATCTGGATACCATCCCAACAATACTTAATTGATTCACTAAAGAGATTGCAAGTAAATATTTTGAAGTGGGTGAGTTACAGGGGCTTCAGAATTAAGATGACATCTTGATTATATGATGAGTTCTGCCAACAGTTGCAGATGGAGAATTTACTGCTGTGTGCTAACGCAATATTTGCAATATTTGCAATAAAATGCACAACAAATAGAATAGATTGTCCAGAGCTCTTGCAACTAATACCACTTCATGTTTCGATACAAAACACCAGACACAGAGTCACCTTTCATGAGGCCAAGTGTAGGACTGAACACCACAGGAGTTAGTGGTTAGTACAGTCACTGAACAATGTTGGGGCATTTGCGGATATCTTCTGTTCTGATATAATGACAATTAGAAAGGCAGTATTACATATGACAAAATAATAGATTTCTACGTAGTATTGTAAAATGTTAATTTTTTAACATTATAGTTTGTGATTATTTGTAAATAATATGTAAATAATAAGTTTGTTGTAGGAAATACATTATAGGTGTAGTAGTATGCCATCTGTAATTGGGAATAGCCTGTTGGTGGTTAATAAATCTATCTATCTATCTATCTATCTATCTATCATTTTTTCATCACCTTACATACGCACTATGGATGTGTGTAACCTAGTATTGTGTATTTCATTCCATCACAGCATACATTGTTGTTGGTAGCTTTGTTATATTAAGATTCTAATTTGCTACATAACTATCATACATTATTATACATTTACTTTGAAATATTAAGGATGCAGTTTACAGATGGATGAAAGTTTCACAACATAATATGTTAATCAAAGTAGTATCCTTTAGAAGCTACAATACTTCTCCCATTGTTTGTATAACAAATGGATCTCACAGTAGTAAAATGCAGGTTCATTTGAGGCAGTCCAGCCATCGTGCCATTTTTTTGATATCCAGGAAAGAACAGAAGTGGTGCTCACAAAGACCTTATTGTAGTGACTGAAACAAATGGTAATCTGATGGAGCAATAAGATGGTTAGAGTATCACGTCTCATCAAAGCGCATCCAATATTTCCTCTATGGATTTGGTGATAAGCGGTCTGTCGTTATCACAGAGGAGGATAACCTTGTCGTGTCTTGTGGCATATTGCAGGCATTTACACCTATGATTTCTTGCACTTAAGATCATTATAACAAATCCACTTTTCATCATTAGCCACCATTTGATGCAAAAATGGCTTCTGTTTATGTCTTCACAGCAGCAGTTCACAAATGGATGTTAGTTTTGTCACAAATAGATGATAGTTTTGCAATGTCTCTTTCCCACAATTCATGTGAGACCCTGTTTCTGAGCTTTTGAATCATTTTCATTGATCACAGTTGGCACCAATATATAGTATTTTCAACAACTCTTTGAACATCTGACAGGATTCCTCTTCCATTTTTGCCTGACCAGGATGCTCCTTGTCCTTCACGTCAATGTCATCTTTGAAGTGTCTGGTAGAGCATGCTCTTAATAGGCCTCCAGTAGTAAATAATTTTCAACAGCAGATTCCTTGAGATCAATAATGCTTCCTGCAAAGCGCTCTCTCTCTCTCTCTCTCTCTCTTTTTTTTTTATGAAACCCTATATCATCAGTGCGATAAAAACTTGTGTACTTTGCACACCATTCATGTCACATACTGCTTCTTACAGCCTACCGACAGTATGTGCATTTGCAGCACAGTCACTTTCAACCTGGTTGACATTGTGGAACTGCTGCTCACTATTAGGCATTAGTGAAAATTAATTCAAGTGCCTTGTAGGTTTTATAATGCGAGTCAAACCACCAGAATGATACTGAATATGCATGTTTACAAAAGTTGCACACTCTCATTACATCATTCAGCATACAGACTGCAAACAATTTTTAAAATACGGTTGTGACTCTTGGGTATGAAGTGTATGATTTCCAGAGTTTTTTCATCTTTAAAAAAATCCTCTCTTTTGCAATCCATTGATACACAGAAACCTGGACCAAAGAAGTAATCGTTATGAAGTAATTGCTTGAATATTATCAAAAAAGTTTCAAACATGCATTTATTGAGTAATTCAAGATATAAACTTACTGAAAGGAATCGGCTTTGAATAATTTTAGAAAACATTGTTTTAAAAATATATTTGTTTACAGGTCCGGATGGAATCAGAGTTTGGTTCGCAGGGAATGAGCCCACTTCAGCAGATGGAGGCTTGCATGGAATTTCTCCTCGACCACTTAAGAAACTCTCCTTTAAAAGCACCGCCCGCAAGTCATTAACAGTGAAAGCAGAGTCCCTTACACCACCTGACAGCCCCACTGCCAGAAAATCCAAGTAGCTGTCTGTATTGTCAGTGTTTAGTCTTCTTGTTTTAAATAGAATATGTAATATATAATTTTTATTAAACGATTCTAAAAAAATTATGTGCTTAAAGAAAGGAATTAGTTATTTATTGGTCCTTGCCTCGTATTTTTGTCCAAGTATTGAATGATAAATTAGCAATGTACCAAACAGTAAACCTACTGATAAAGGAGTTAACTCCTTCACTTTAGAGTGAAGATTTTGTTAATCAGGTGCTTTTTTACATGGAAGAAAATAGTGCATTAATGCATACTGATGAATCAAACTGCTATAATCAATATATTAACTAACAGTTGGTTGTTGATCATACCATTGTCCAAGCAAATATATTTGTAATTTTATGTGCCTGTTGATATCATATTCGTAGTCACAGGACCTCCAGTTCTATTTGGAAACTGACCATGGGTACACAACATTTTATTCCATGAAATCCACATGCATTAGCTGAAATTCGAACTACTGCAGTTTTAGAGAGAAGTTGACATATTTAGGTATTGGGTCCCCTCAGAGTTGAAGGTAAGTGTGGCAGTAAATTAGCTGAAATTAAATTATATTGATGTGGATGTGTTAGAAAAACTCTAAACCAATCAGTCACCACAGATCTGCATCTAGGGCTGTTATCCAAGTAATAGATTCTGTGTTGGTTGTTTACCTAGTCTTTTCGTAACCCAGCAGGACGCGCGCGCTCTGTTGAGACGCAAGACAGACATATGGGTAAAAATTACCTACAAGCAAAGATCTCCTTAATTCTAAATTGTAAATGTTGATACATTTGTGTAGTAGATCAATTGTAATAGTTTCAGATTAATTATGGTAATGTACAACTTGTGATAATAAGAATGGATATTGAATTATTCTTGTTCTCATAATGCTTACACATACAGTGGCATCACTCAGTTGTTTACATTACTTTGTTTACAGTAGACACACACTTGCTGTATCAAAAGAGTCACTTATGATAAACACCCGTTGGGTACAGAGGGAAGGGCAGAGGGTAAGAACTGTAGAGGATATTCAAAGATAAAGCTTGATTACACTTCACTCATGGTCCATTACTTTCTGTTGCATGTTCACTTGTTCCACACATTCTCCACACACTGGCTTCACATGTTCCCGACAAATTAGTTTTTCATATAATACTTAAACGATGGTTGTTCCACCAGTCAACACTTTAACAGGTACAATTTATACAAATTGAATAAATATGTACCGGTTTTGATTCCCTTGGAATCATCCTCAGCTTATAAAATACATTAAGAAGAAATTACAATTAAAAAGATATGCCTAAAAATAAGCTTGATTTAATCTCATAAAAGTTTGTGTCTTACAAACATATTGAAAATACCGTAGCTTTCTTGAAGTAAAAATTGTCTGGATGAAAATGTGTGCACACTTCATTAGATTGAAACTGTCTTAAAATATCTAATGTGCTTGAACAGAATTTGTTGAATTTTCTGTGGGTGTAACGTCGTTTATTCGTGATCCTGTGAGGTTGTATAGTGATGGATAGCAAAACCCTTTTTAGAGTAGATACACTGCTTGCCATTGAGCTTTCACGGAAGTTGAAACACACCACTGGCTTGGCACATTAAAAACCCTAACTAAAGTTCCAACCTCTGTAACCCTTCAAGACGGTATATTAACTCTAAACAACTGTTCGATTGCCCTCAATATATGGCATTTTGTAAAGAAATGTATAGTACGCGAACCTTTTCTTCATCCCAAGTTCCCATTCAGCACTATGGAGCTCAGGGATCAAGAAAAGGGTCGTGTACTATACACAACACGTGGTTTTTCTGTTCTTTTTTTACTTCAGTGGTATTTGCATCTTCCTGCTTGACGCTTTCTGAGGACTGTACTTTTCCTTTCTTCGGATTTTCTAGAAAGTCACTGAACACGACTTTGGAGATTTCTTGGCGGAGTCAGTATTTTACTTCTCGATGCCAAATATTCCTTTGCGAGATCCAAGGCCAGCATTTTCAAGCAATTTTGATGGATTGTAGGGCCTTGTGTAACTTTGGAAGTGCTCGGACCATCAGTAGTCCTAGGTTCATATTGATAAACCTTTGTATTTCCTCTTCATTTAAGATGAAGGATGAATTTTTCAGAAGTGTCTTAAGTTTCTTTTGTATATTCGCATTTGGGTCCTTGTTTACTACTGTAAATTAACTATTTGAAAAAATTAGGCCCTCAATAATATTATCGCCACATAATTTTAATTTGGAACACCCAATGACTGAAATATGTATGTATGTATGGATGTATGCATTTCAAATACAGGGGAGCCAACGTATTTCAGCATAGCGCACGGTACGTTCTCCCACATTGGCGTTAGTCTCTGCAGCCATGCACTTGTTCCACTGCTTCAATGGGTATACACAACGACCTGTGTGACTGATCATTTCATTATTATTCTTACTTTGTTGAAACGGAAATCCATCAAGGTTCCACCCGATGGATTCTTTTAAATGTGTTGATTGGCCAAAGGTCACATCATTAGCTGTCTTTAATGATACGAATAGTCAGAGTATAGGCGACGATACAGCTTATAACACATAACTTATTCTTGCTACTGCTGAGAAGTCCATTCCAACTTTTTCTGGGACACCTCGATGAAAACTTGTCCTTTGGTGGAATGAAGAAATTGCAGCAGCTATAAAAGAACAACGTCACACTCATGAAGGCTATTGTAGGCAGCCTACTGTGGTCAACTTGATAACATTTAAAAAACTTTGAACTAAGGTGCGAGGTTTTTTTTTTTCACAGGGTATGAAAGCTTCATGGGACAGATCTGTGTCATCTATGATGTCACATACACCCTCTCAAGTGTGGACTAAACTTAAATGCATTTCGGATGTACAAGGATCATCCTCAGTACCAGCAATTTCCATTACAGGCAGTATCATCACTGATCCACCCACCTACAGTGTTCACCCTAGGACCATTTTAATAGGCACACCACCCTGCTGATTTTACAGAAGGCCCAGTTAACATGACATAGTGCTAGTTACATAATACCAACTGATGTATCCGTGCTTCGCTACGGAATTCTACATTGTATACAGAATTCTAGTTTAAGTCGTATACATGTTGTAATTAAGGGGGCTGTCACACCGCATTGATCAAATGACTGCAATCAACCGACTGAAGAATTAAACCTACAGAGGGCAGTCGTATAAGCCACACAGAATCAATCGTCACCCATCAACTAAGAGTGATGAAGTTCGACTGGTTTGTGAAAACGAGCGTGTCCGTTTTTCAGTCGCAGTTGTTCAATAATGGCAGATGTAACCTCATGGTCTGTTGAAGTAATTGACAAATTAATTTGCCTTGTGCCTGAAAACGAAGTGTTTTCCTAGACTCCCTGGATATAGCAATAGGGAGACCTTATATTTTGTTTGGTACACTATAGCTCTGAGAACTGGGACGAAAACTGGTAAGTAATTTTTAGCTTTATTATGTTTGTGTTATGAGTAGTGTTGTCTCATATTAATTACTGGTAAAATCTATTATATGGAATGTATTGGTAAAGAAAGTTACACTAGAAGTAGTAATTATTGTTCTTATGACTTAATTGAAGACAAGTTTGGAAAACATAAGCAGTACTTACCTAACCTCCATATTTTCCTGATCAGCACATGGAATGAACACCATTGTTCACTTGAATGACAAATAAGTGTATGCTGTAAGTACTACATGAAGTGTTTCTTTGTCACAAAATTGTAATTCATTGTTTCAGGAAAAGTTGTGCCAAAAAATGGCAAATTTTGAGGGCATGGTATCGAACTCAGAGAGGTAACATACACATATCAGGTTCTGCCGTTAAAAAAATAAAATCTACCTTGATGCTCTGAACGTTTTGGAATCCTTCATTGCTGGAAGAAGGTATAATTCTGTAATATTTATTTTTTATTAATAAGCCTACAGTACAGACCAGTGTTCTAGTTGTGAAAGCGTGAGGGGAGAATGCAGTCTGTAGGCCATAAGTTCTACCCATCTGTTCATTAATGTATCAGATATAACTGAAAGTAATATGGTATAATCTAACCTAACAGTCATCTTACTAAAATAATAATTGAACTAATAATTTTGTAAACAGAAAGCTTGTGTACAGACTAAAATTTACCTCCTATTTAGAATTATTGCATTAATATGGTTTTTTATTTTTTCATTGACATAACAAACACACCTATAGAAATGGCACCTGATGTAGGAGATCCTTCTCACCAAGCTGAAATGGAGGAGGCAGAAATAGAGTTTGTACTGGAAGTGTCTAACTCCTGGAGTTCAGATACTATTGAAGGGACTTCAGCTTCCAATCCAGTGACTTCTGCTTCTACAAAAAGCTCTGCCAGCAGTTAAAAAAAAAAAAAAAAAAAAAGGAAATGGGGAAATGACAGTGATGTGTTAAGTAAATATTTAGGAAAGAAAACAAAATCATTGTTATTTTTAGTGTGTCTTCATGATGACATGGAAAGACTGAGTGAACTAGGCCAAAGGATTTTCAGAGTTAAAGTTCAGGAACTGTTGTATACAATGTTAGATCAAGAAAGAATCTAATAAAATGTCCTCTCCTTCAGAAATGTTCTACTTTTTAAGTTAAATCTGTTTTCCTTCTACTTATCTATCATTACAGGATATTAGAATCATTCCGTATTGACGGTTTTCACTTTACAAAGCAAAAAATGTATCCTCCTAATTCAATACGAAACATAATTCTATCATTAGATGGAGCAATAAAATTCAAACATGTTTTGACTCATTTGAGCCATCTTCAATGAAATAAGGAGGGGTTAAAGTAATCTACATAATATAAGCTAAAAAAGAGACAGGTGAAAATAAAAACAATAACAATATAGAATATTTACATCACTAGATGGAGCAATAAATGACTCACTTAGACCTCATTAAGATGTTTTGTGGGATGTGCTGGTTTACGTACAACATGCTCAAATGATCTCAGTAGTCTGTGTACCTTACAACGAAATACAGATGCACCGCTGTTCACTTTGTTTTGAGGGGTCACCTGACAGTTTAATGCATGCCTACGTCTACAGATGTAGTATAACTTCAATTTGACATACCCTGAGTAGCTAAGGTCTCAAGGTATGCTGTACGACCATTCGAATCCCATGTACTAAATTAACGTTCACATACCAGACGTTACAAGACATGTTCCCCTAATTTTTTTTGAACTGTGTATATATCACTCGTCCTCTCTCTCTCTGTCTCTCTCCAACAGGCTGAAGAACGTCTCTCAGAGTATAAGACAAGACCACACACACACTTTCTCACTCTCTCTCTCTCTCTCTCTCTGTGATAAAGTTAAGTACCCAGAAGGAGTGCTCCAATATTTTCCCATTTCGGTATGCATACATACCATTGATGTGTGAGTAAATGATTAGATTTACAAGGATCTGTAATGTGTAGAACGCCCACCAGAATGCATTCGTGATGGCACCGTCCTTTTGTTGATAAGTTGTTACCAGTCAACTGCTGTGAATCAGACAGTTAAGCAAGATGTGCAGAGAGGACTGTGTACAGTATAAAGCACCTGCGATGCCTTGCAGACGTATTAAGACAGCCTACCCATCAATTGACAGCGTTTGACAGAGGCCATGTTGTGGGACTGCATGAGGCTGGTTGGTCATATCATGCAATTGCCAGGTATATGAGCCATTCAGATGTCACAGTGGCCTGATGTTGGACTCAATGGGTACATGAGGCCACCCAATCATGTCGTGCGGCTTCAGGTCAACCAAGAAACACCATATAATTTACAAAGTTTATTCCACCTACTCAATACTGTACAATAATTGCAATGTCTATAAATACATTACAATATGTTATCAAGGGACTAGTTTCGACCCTATATGGGTCATCATCAGCCTAACTAAGACACACTTATGGATTTGCTGAAGTCCTATGACAGAATTACATAAAATGGTGGATTGATGAACTGTTATAGATAAAATAATGTTTTACTTATCAGTGACAAATAAAATTTTTAGGATTTACGTCAATTACAATTAGACTGTAAGAATAGTTATCATACAATTATTAAAATGATGATTAAAATACGCCCTTGCTAGTGAATACTCTAAAATTGCACTTTAAAAATGTAATATGCAGGTTGAATACAAAGTCCAGATGCTTCTATTGAGTTCTAAAATTCTGAGTGCATCTTCAGGTAGAGAATTGAAAGTTGAACATTGGTGCAGAGGGTGTTTACGACCAATATAAGTAACGTAATAGAAAATTTGGCGTTAAATCAAATAAAATGCACCGTCATCTTTGCATATCTTGGCTATTTTTAGTTTTATGCCTAGGTATTGGAAGGCTTTTTGTTTTGCTTAGTTAGTATCATTCAAGGTTATAAATTTCATTATTGGTTCCGTATTGAATTAAGATTACATTTAATTTACAAAGTTTCTATTACGTTACTTAAATTGGTCATAAACACCCTCTGCGCCAACGTTCAACTTTCAATTCTCTACCTGAAGATGCACTCGGAATTTTAGAACTCAATAAAAGCAGCTGGACTTTTGCATTCAGCCGGCATATTACATTTTTAAAGTGCAATTTTAGAGTATTCACTAACAAGGGCATATTTTAATCATCATTGTAATAATTTTATGATAACTAATCTTACAGTCTAACTGTAATTGACGTAAGTCCTAAAAATTTTATTTGTCACTGTTAAGTATAACATTATTTTATCTATAACAGTTCATCAATCCACCATTTTATGTAATTCTGTCTTAGGACTTCGGAAAATCCATAAGTGTATCTTAGTTAGGCTGATGATGACCCATATAGGATCGAAACTAGTCCCTTGATAACATATTGTAATGTATTTATAGACATTGTAATTATTGTACAGTATTGAGTAGGTGGAATGAACTTTGTAAATTATATGTAATCTTAATTCAATATGGAACCAAAACCTTGAATGATGCTAATCAAGCAAAACAAAAAGCTTTCCAATACTTAGGCATGAAACTAAAAATAGCCAAGATATGCAAAGATGACGGTGCATTTTATTTGATTTAACGCCAAACTTTCTATTACGTTACCTAAACTGGTCGTAAACATCCTCTGCGTCAATGTTCAACTTTCATTTCTCTACCTGAAGATGCACTCGAAATTTTAGAACTCAATAGAAGCATCTGGACTTTGCATTCAACCGGCATATTATGTTTTTAAAGTACAATTTTAGAATATTCACTAACAAGGGCATATTTTAATCATCATTGTAATAATTGTATGATAACTATTCTTAAAGTCTAATTGTAATAGACGTAAATCCTAAAAATTTTATTTGTCACTGATAAGTATAACATTATTTTATCTATAACAGTTCATCAATCCACCATTTTATGTAATTCTGTCTTAGGACTTTGGCAAATCCATAAGTGTGTCTTAGTTAGGCTGATGATGACCCATATAGGGTCGAATCTAGTCCCTTGACAACATATTGTAATGTATTTATAGACATTGCAATTACTGTACAGTATTGAGTAGGTGGAATAAACTTTGTAAATTATATGTAATCTTAATTCAATATGGAACCAATAATGAAATTTATAACCTTCAAGAAGCACCACCCCGAGGGAGGACCATCGTATGGTGTGTCAAGCATTGCAGGATCCCATAAGTTCGGCACCTGCCATCCGCAAATGTACCGGAGACTCTACAACATCCTGTGAGTTCCTACACAGTGTCTCGACGACTCTCATCTGCAGAATTGAGGTCCTATCGCCCCATGTGTCGGTTGCCATTGACACCAGAACACCAACTCCTGCGTTTGGAGTGGTGTCTTGCATGGGAAGCATGGACAGAAGACGACTGGCGTTGTATCATGTTCAGTGATGAGTCTCCATAACCTCCGATGACTATCGTGTGCGGATTTGGCATCGCGAAGGTCAGAGGGCAGATCCTGCTCACATTGTGGAAAGACACACTGGCGTAATCCGTGGCATTATAGTGGGGGTAGCCATAGGATATGCGTTCAGGTCACCTCTAATAGTGCTCCGGCAGACTTCGATGGCACAGCGATACATCACAGACATTCTGCGTCCGCATGTCCTACCCCTTATGGCACAGCATCCTGAGACAGTGTTCCAACTAGATAATGCACTTTCACACACTGCACATGTGTCTATGGACTACTTAGAGCATGTTGAGGACCTTCCATGGCCAGCATGATCACCGGACCTCTCCTTCATTGAACACGTTTGGAATGACATTGGAAGGGGGCTCCATCCCAGTACCAACCTGCAGAATCTTAAAGGACAGCTACAACAACTATGGAGGAACTTGCCTCAGGAGAGGATCCAAAGTCTGTTTGACACCATTCCAAACCACATAAGGGCATGCATTGCGGCTGGGGGGTGTGCGACGCCCTACAATTTGATGCCATCATTCCACCTGTAACTGCCAGCGGCCTTGTCTCGTTCATCCCATATTGTAATCAGTTCAGTAAAGCCACATGGTCTTTCAGCATATATAGCTCCATTCACTTTCAACCTCTCCTTCTGGGTGCTTAACGTTTTTTGTCGGGCAGTGTATATGAGTTAGAGGAGGGTATATAATTTTATGTGACTATTTCTAGCCGAGTGCAGCCCTTGTAAGGCAGACCCTCCGATGAGGGTGGGCGGCACTTGCCATGTGTAGGTAACTGCGTTGTAATGTGGGGGAGGATAGTGTTATGTGTGGTGTGTGAGTTGCAGGAATGTTAGGGACAGCACAAACACCCAGTCTCCGGGCCATTGGAATTAACCAATGATGGTTAAAATCCCTGACCCGGCCAGGAATCGAACCCGGGACCCTCTGAACTGAAGGCCAGTACGCTGACCATTCAGCCGAGTTGGACGAGAGAGGAGGTTGAAGGGGAGATTATGACACAGCAAACACACACGTGTGTGCACAGAAAACATGCTAGAAGATTGGAGAAGTAGAAGGAGTGGCAGCGATGACATCATCCAGCCATTGGCAAAGCAAAATCAGCTGGCAGTAATACTGCACTCACCGTGGAGTACAGAAGCAAGGCCGGTAAGAGGAAGCGAACAGTTTTTTGTTGACAGTTAAAGGCAGAAGTGCGTAGAATCTGTTTCAATTCAAATCCCACTGTCAGCAGCCATGTCAATAGTTTTCCATGGTTTCTTATTTTCATACCTGACAAATGCTAGGGCTGTACCTTAATTAAGGTCACGGTCTCTTCCTTCCCACTTCTATCCCATCATCACCATAAGATCTGTCCATGTTGGTTCGATGTAAAAGCAAATTGTAAAAAAAATAAAAAAAATTAAAAAATAAAAAAAATTACACAGCCCTTTTTCCTTTTGAATGCAATGAAGTAGGTCTTTTCCACTGATCTGTTAAGCCTAATAATTCAGAGAATTTTATTTTGGAGGTTCTGTTTCTTATCATTTGATGTCCACCCATCTACCCTACCTGGAAATTTGTTGTATTCATATTTAACCCAAGAGTACTGAAATACCCCTTCCACTATCTTGACCATGGCAATCTTCTCCACCTTTAATGTCATTGATATCTTTGCTGTTGGTCATAATTTAGGTACTGCCATACCCAAAATTCATGAAGAGTGGTTGCCCCAGCCTTAAACCTATGTGGGCAGAAGCACACATGGACCGAAAATATGGCAAATTAAAACTCATCCAGAATTATTGAACTCAAAGTATAAATATGCATATGTACATAATATTAATGACTAGGGCCCGGATATTTTAAAAATGCATATGTGCATATGCAAATGCATATTTTGAACGTTAGTGCATATACAGGTATATTTTTCTCTTATGTGTGATTGATTATATAAGATTACTGAATGAAGTGAAAGCTAATAAATTCTATATGTTGTACATCCCTTGGCAACATGAGAAGCTTTCCCCTCATCAAGGAAAGGGCTTTCAGTGTCGCAATACAAGCAGGTAGATGGATAATGACTCATTTCACAACAGCTATTTCCTTCTTTCTGATATTCTATTCTCCTTACAGTAGTCTAACAAGGTTTGCTTAAAAAGTGCATTTATCTGTTACCTTGCTCTTCCTCTATTGCAATATTTGATAGATTAAACTGTAAAAATGCCTATAGATAAGAGCTCTAGGTCTTTCTTAACTTAACAGTGGATATCAGGCAATAGTGACTATACAAGTGACGGTTATGTGATGTTGTATACTGTGCAACAAGAGTGATAAAAAACATCAAATTGAATAGCATTCGAAAACAACTTCACATCTCAGATCAAAAGAGCAGAGTAAAAACACACAACAGTTACTTTTAACCAACGTGAAAACACAGTGTGAAGTTAGTACCTTTTGCACTGATATTTGTAAAGCTGTTGTATGCAGCAACATTCCACTGTATAAATCGAATAATCCACATCTATGTTCATTTCTCGAAAACTGTTGTGCTAATCAAAGGTTACCAGATGAATTTACCCTTAGGAAGAACTGTTTACTTTCAATGCACTCTTCTGTCGTTGCTTCAATACGATCTGACATAGGAGGGAACTGTGTCTGGATATTGGTAGATGAAACAACCGATTCATGTGGTCGATACATTGCAAACTTCATAGTGGGTAAATTATGTCCAGAAGAACCCAACAAACCTCATTTACTTTCGAGCAAAGTGTTAGGAAAAATCCAACCACACTACAGTTGCAAGATTTGTTAATGATTCCTTGAGACTTCGGTGGGCTAGTCATTCAGAGTGTGTTGTTACAAAGTGCGCCCTTTAGTCACAGATGCAGCTTCGTATATGTTGAAAGCTGGTCAGTCTCTTCTAGTGTATTTTCCAAATCTCATCCATATCACATGTTTGGCCCATGGATTGCATCGTATTGCAGAAGAGATACGTACCCTATTTCCATCTGTCAACAAAGTAATTTCAAGTGGAAAAAAACTGTTCCCAAAAACACCAGATCGTGTATAGTTGTACAAAACTCATCTGCGTCAAGTTTCTCTTCCGCCAGAACCTATTCTCACAAGATGGGGAAATTGGTTATCCGCAGTATCGTTCTACCAGGAGAACTTTAACCAAGTGAAAGATGTAATTGAAAGTATTGCGTGTGTTCGTGAAGCAAAGTGCTCATTTGAATCTGAAACTGTATAAAAATATATCAGTTTCATCCATGTGCATTATTCATCAATTTCGAAGGCGATTAAGGGCCTAGAAACTCACGGTGCACCCCTACACGAATTCCTTCACTTAATTCAAAATACTATCAGTTCTTTAAATGGTGTCCATGGTGACAGTGGAGGATAAGTTAAAAAGGGAAACTCAGTGTGGTGTAGGACTCAAACCCAGGACTGAAGAAGATTCAATCTATAAGCAACTACATAAGTGGAATTAGGCAGTTTTTGCCGGAAGAATGTTCCGAGCAATCAGTGCCAGTGTACAAGTATTGCCCAGTTACGTCCGTCGACGTAGAACGATCATTTTCAGTGTATAATTTAATTCTTTCCGACTTGGCCTCCATTATTGCTCTCTTCACTAGCCCAGCTCCTCTCCGTTCAACAACTGTGCCATCACGCTGCTCAAGGTGAGTTCGCCTCTTTACCCCAAGCTGGATTATTTTCTCGTGTATCATACCTTAACAGTTGTGTTACCTACTCTGATTTGTTTTCATTGTTTTAACTAGGTACAATTTAACTTTTAACATTAGTCCTTTTATTTGCTGTCATGTGTTTTATATTTTAACTAGTCATAGTTTAACATTTGTCTTGTAGGTGCTATCATGTGTTATATATTCCTATTTGATAAGTTGTATTTTGCTCAATTGATTCGTTGGCTGACGATGACGTGCAATGAGCGTCGAAACTAGTACCAATCTTCTTTAAACGTTATATGATATATACTCACATCAATAAATATTCATTGTATTGAGAAATTGGACCTTTAACCATTTTCATTTTACTGTAATCCCAGTTCAATACGGAAAAGAATGAAGTTTCTAACTTTCAACGACAACAGAAAGTTACTGACCCCTGAAAACATTGAAAAACTCTTGAAAACCTACTGCCATGTATTATTTTGCAAGGAATGAAACATGTTTGTCAATTTAACACTGAGTTAAAATTAAATAATATGTTTGGTAAGAATATTTTGTTTTATTTTTAGTGTGTATTTTTGTGCATATTTTCAACATTTTAGTGCATATATATTTTTGGAGTTTTTAGTGCATATGAATCCGGGCCCTATTAATGACTTACCTTGCATATTGGAGGTACACTGTCACAGAAGTGCGTTTACACTTGAGATAGAATTTAATTGCATATTTCTATAAGGGTTCTGATGCTAATCAGTGGAAATTTCCACAGTTTATGACATGGAAGTTCTTGCTGTGAGTGATAGATCTTGAAACATTTGGCAGGATGGGGATGTAGTTTGGCTGAGCAGGTTTTACAAAAGTATGTGGTGCATTTCATTTTCCTTTTTGCCCTACATATGATGCAAGGAAATGTCCCAGTTTTCTGGTCCCTCCCATCCCTAAAATGCTGCATCCTATTGTCTCTCACTTGATGGGACTCCTGATGCCTCTCCCTGACTGGATTATGCTGGAGATTTATGTGTGGCCATTTATTTTACCATGAGGGATTCAACTAGATGCTTTCTATCTTCGTGGGTTTCTTTTTTGCTTCTTTCTGTACCATAATGTGTAGCAAATATGAATTTACTATGGATATCTCCAAAAGCCGAAAGAACATATTTCGGTACCATTTGCGCAATATCCTCAAGAATGGATAAGGGGCAAAATAGTGGTTGGTTCTTTCTACCCCGCCCATGTCTTTGGTATAATCTAGTAGTAGATTTGGCTTGGGAGTTGAAAGTTGTTTAGGAAATTAAGAAGTGGCATGCGTGACTGCAGTTTTGTCCCGTTTGTGACGTGCTGAGAATACATACCACCCTCTTGTCCTCCCAAGCTAAGACCAACATTTGTAGACTTCATATTTTCTGGCATATCTTTCCTACTTGGCATGACTGTTCCAGTGTTACCATTCTCATGTTGAACAATTCTCCTGCCAATTGAGGTGAAGTGTAGTATCCGTCAGGGTATATGTGGAAAAAGTATAGAATCGTGGATATGTTTTTGGGCTTAGAAGATGAAAGAGCGAGTACAGATTCTTTGGTTATTCCTCTCTTAGTAGCTTCTAAGGATATTCAGAGGGTACAGATAATGCATCATTTGACTCCACCCACAGGGAAGGTAAAGTGTTCCAATAAATTGAAAGAAAAATAGTGTATTCACAAAAGAGTGGTAAGGCTCATGAATTGTGAGAGAATGAAAGACATTCTTCACCTTATATACATAATACTAATCTAATTATTATAATTAGTAGTACTGTATTACAGTATTATTATTATTATTATTATTATTATTATTATTATTATTATTATTATTATTATTATTATTATTATTATTATTATTATTATTATTATTATTATTATTATTATTATTGATCAGCAAAGGAAAACTTGGCATACCTTCAGGACTGTTTCCAGTCCGTTTCGTTGGAATATCTTCGTGCTTCCTATCCTCACTATTCTTCTTTCTCTTCTTCTTGGATAGAAACGTTTCCCTTGAGCGTGACAATGAAAAAGAACTGCTGGATGATATACCCCTCTTCACAGTAGAAGAGCTGAATAGAGCTATGAGCTCTCTTAGAAACAAAAAGACTCCAGGACCAGATGGTATACCTGCAGAAGTACAGCGATCTATCCTTGGCCCAGATCTTTGGAACATCATCTATGATGGCTTGTTACGTTTGGAGATGCCAGAGGACATGAAGCTTGTGGGCTATGCTGATAATATGACCGCCTTGATAGTGGCTTGTAATGTTGAGATGGCTCAAATCAAACTGAACCAGGTGATCCAGTGCATAAAAGAATGGATGATGAGTCACAGGCTAACACTAGCAGAACACAAAATGGTGATAGTTCTTCTGGCGAGGAAAAGGATCGAGACTCGTGTGCCAATGACTGTTGGAGAGTTAGTGATTGAAACATCTATGAGCACAAAATATATAGGAGAGATACTTGACTCCAAGCTCACATTCTGGAATCATAATCAGAGAGTGACAGATAAGGCAGTAAAATACATGACTGCGTTTAGTAGACTGATGGGAAATATTAAAGGTCCAAAATCCAGTAAACTGTCAACGGTTCAGTCAGTGCTCCTGTATGGCTCTGAAATCTAGGCTGAATTCTTGAGATTTGCTTGGTATCAGAGAAGAATAGCTGCCATACAATGGAGAGCAGCTTTATGTATTGCATGTGCATACCGCATGGTTTCCGAACCTGCAGTCCTCATGGTGGCAGCTATAGCCCCAGTAGATCTACTTGTATTGGAGCGACAAGAAATCTGGCGTACCCAAACAGAGCTGGAAAAGAAATGTGCAAAGAAGCGTGCCTTCAGTCAGCGGATGAGGCGATGGCAACTCAGATGGGAAAGTGACCCTCAGGGTAAATGGACCAAGCGACTGATACCATGCTTGGATGTCTGGGTTGAAAGGGTTCATGGTGAAGTCAACTATTACCTCACGCAGCTTCTAACAGGACATGGATATTTTTTGAAATTCCTGCATGGAGTGGGCGGAGCAAGTGATGCAGCATGCATATATTGTGACGACATCGATGATGTACTCCACACCTTCTTTGTGTGCAGCTATTGGATGATAAAGAGAAGATGTGTGGAAACTGAATTGGGAGAACTGACACCAGATAATATTTCTGTGATGCTACGGAACCAGGAATCCTGGGATCGTGTGGCAGTGTATGTGGAGGATGTCCTTCGTCAGAAGAAGAAGAAGGATTTGGAAGCGTACGAACGCCCATAAAGGAGAAATGAAGAAAGAAGAAGTCTGAAAGACTAAGTAAGCACGACATCACTCTGGAGTAATGCGAGAGCGGTTCCAGGGGGATGATGCACATTGTGGGAAAAGGGTGCGTGGTGTTTTGTGGGTAAGAATCCCACACACTTATGGAGTGCGGACCCTTCACAAGTGTCTTTTAAAGATTTTTCATGGAAATGGCTACCAGGTGGGGATTAATGGTTATCAATGTTGGTAATGCGACAAACTTTTGGCGACCAGGATGTCAGGGAACTATACCAGACGTAACTTTTGCTTCTGAAGAAAATGCATCTAGGATAACTGAATGGCAAGTGATTGAAAAATATGCAGGAAGCGATCACCAGTATATCATTTTTCACGTACTTCAAGAGACTCCGCATCTAAGGATTAGCACGCACAAGCCAGAAAGATGGAACATAGCCACTATGGATAGAGAGAAATTTCATGAAGTAATACAGAATGAAATGGACTGTATAATGGATACATGTCATGGATACAAAAGAAGCATAATTGCTAATAAATGCGTGGAACACACCATGAGACTCCTCCAGTAAGCATGTGATGCATCAATGACCAGAATCAAACAACGGAGAGGCAAGCATACAGCGTATTGGTGGAATGAAGAAATTGCTGAGCTGAGGAAACAATGCCTGCAACTCAGACGAATGATGCAAAGAGCACGACACAATGATGAAGCTCTCCCAGTGTAGTATAAGTCTATAAAGAAAAGACTGCAAAATACAATTAAAAAGAGTAAAGCCAACAAATGGTGGGAAACATCCAAGGAAGTGGATGAAAATCCATGGGGATTAGAGTATAAAATTGTTATGAAGAAATTCGGGATGCTCCCAAGCCTGATCATGGATCCACGCACCATGAAAGAAATAGTACACACACTATTCCCTGATCATGCAGAGAGGATTGATGATGAGGCTGAGAAAGAACCAGATCATATACCACTTTTTACAACTGAAGAATTGATAACAGCAATTAATTCTCTTAGAAATAAGAAAGCCCCTGGACCAGACGGTATTCCAGCAGAAGTACTAAAGGTGGCAGCTGAATTATGTCCGCAACTGCTGTTGAGATGTATAATCATTGTTTGAAAACAGGAATTTTTAGTTTTCATTGGAAGATAGCTAGATTGGTTTTGATCAGTAAAGGGAAAACTGGGGGTTACAGACCTCTATGCATGCTGGACACTGCTGGAAAAGGTTTAGAGAAACTACTACAGCTGAGAATACTGTCAGCTGTTCGATTAACTGGTGATCTATCTGACCAACAACATGGATTTCGCAGAGGTCACTCAACACTAGATGCGGTGAAGGAAGTGGTGAAGACAGCAGAACGAGCTCAAATCATCACTTTAGAAAGCTGACACTTCTTGTGACCCTAGATGTTAAAAAATGCTTTCAACTTGGCAAGATGGAGTGATATTTTGGAAGCTTTACAAGAAACGTTCAAGCTACCAGAATATCTCATGTACATACTGCGAGACTATTTGAAAGATTGTACATTGTTATACGACATGGAAGATGGTCAGAGAAGAAAACAGCTCACAGCTGGTGTAGTGCAAGGCTCAATTCTTGGACCAAACCTTTGAAACATCATGTATGATGGTTTGTTACGGCTGGAGATGCCACAAGATGTGAAACTTGTGGGTTATGCTGATGATGTGGTTGTCCTGATAGTAACCCATAACCTAGAGTTGGCTCAGTTTAAACTGAATCAGGTGATGCTACAAGTTAAGGAATGGATGATAAATCATAGGTTAGAACTCGCAGATCACAAAACGGAAATTTCCATCTGACGAGGAAAAGGGTTAATACTGTTGTACTGATGCAGATCGGGCAGATAGTCATCGAAACAACTAGGAGCACAAAATATCTTGGAGTAAGGCTTGATACTAAGCTTACATTTTGGGACCACATTCAATGGGTAACAGATAAGGTAGCGAAAACCATGACTGCACCAAGTAGACTCATGGGAAATATCAAGGGACCGAAATCTAGTAAAAGGCGGCTTCTCATGTTGACTGTCAAATCGATACTTCTATACGGTTCTGAAATTAGGGCTGAATCATTAAAAATTACGAAGTATCAGACAAGAATTGCAGCTGTACAATGGAGAGCAGCTTTACAAATTGCAGGCGCGTATCATACAGTATCAGAACCTGCGGTTCTAGTAGTAGCAGCAATAGCTCCTATTGACTTGTTGGCTTTTGAAAGACAAGAAATTTGGCTCACACAAAAAGAGCTAGGAAGGAGACGGGCAAAGACTTTGGCTCTTAGTCACAGAATGCAATGATGGCAAACGAGATGGGAAGACGATTCTAGAGGAAAATGGACGAAAAGACTGATGCCAGTGTATGGGTTGGCCAAAATCATGGTGAATTGAACTATTATCTCACACAGTTCTTGACAGGTAATGGACTCCGTAGACTAGGGCTGGCAACTAGCCCGGTGTACATATACTGCAGTGATATCGATGATCTATTGCATACTTTGTGTGTGTTCATTGGCTGCCACAAAGAAGATGCTTAGAAGTTATGCAGGGAGAATTGACACCAGAAGGCATCGTGTCAGTAATGCTGCAAAGTCAAGAGTCTTGGGATAAGTTGGCAGTCTACGTAGAAAATATTCTGCGTCAGAAGAAGAAGGATCTGGATGATTACGACAGAAAGTAAAGCAGAAGAAGGAAAAAGAAGCACAAGATGCATTAAGCCTGACACCGTCCTGAAGTAATGCGAGAGCGGTTTTGGGATGTAGACAAACATCGTGGGAAAAGGGTGTGTGGTTTCTAGTGGATAAGAATCTCCACACACTTGTTGAGTGCGGACCCTCACAAGCGTCTTATGAAAGATTTTCCACACCCTCGCAAAAAGGTAGTGGTAGTGGTAGTAGTAGCAGCAGCAGCACTGGTTGCCTTGGTTACAGTGACTAATGATGTTATGGAAGAAAGATTTTATGAGCCCTTTACTACCATATACCTTCATGAAGACAGAAGATCAATATTTACAATTTAGAAGATGTTTAATGTGTACATCATAATTAAATCACCCTGTAACTTGTATTTAAGGAAATTGTCTTTTCTTCTTTCAGCTTTGAATTCTTGCTGCATAATTTGTGTTTACCTTGAATTAGATGTGCGGAAGTCATTGTCATACAAAAATGCATTGAGGCCTGTTTTCTTGTCTGGTAAGATATCATGAAAATGGATAACCACTATTTTATGGAACTTAGGTTGAAAGAAAAAGGGTTGCAACTTAGGTTGTAAATTAATTCTTCAATATTTCCACTAATATTAATTCTAATGAAAAACTGTAGATTGCAAAAGTAATAGAAAATGTAATTTCTGAACTTTTCTTTGTTTACAATGAGTAATAGTGATAACATCTTAGGTTTTAGTTTGTTGGGTTTTTTCTTTTTTTTCTTTATTGTATACAATTTTTAGCCATTACTTCATGGATTCTCTAGATCATGAACAAATTCTTAAATAGTGTTAGGTGCACAATAAAATTGGAGTAGATGGATTGTCTTGAACGTTGGAAGGAGGGTAAAGGTAAGGTATGGGTCAAGAGTTCTGAAGTTGAGTAATGACTGTTTTACATTTAACTGTTTTTATATCATAACAGTTTTGAATTCCTGAAGGAAAGTTTTGGGTGGTAGTTTCTGGTTGAAGCAAATTGTTGACATAAATGACTCTTATCTCACCAACACACAACCCTTCTGTGATGATTGCAGTAGCTGTTCGTGACTTATGGGGCCAACAATAAAGCTTATAGTGCCAATATTTTGTGCTTAGATGAAGTATTTGTTGTAGCACAAATAAAGTAAATGTATATTAAAATATATTTTCAAATCTTAATATTCATTTTACATGAAGTATATTACAGTCAGCTGTGCAATGAATAGGCCTACTGTACATAAACACAGAAAATATAAAAAAGAAAAATACAAAAATCAAGTCATTTACCAATATGTACCTTAAATATCTTATAATTTTCTACGTTAGATGTAAGAAATGGCAACATTTGAATTTATAATGCAAGTTTTTCTTTTTCAGAGTAAGTGTTGAATAATGAATCTCATCATTTAGTAACAAAATATTTAAACTTTCTATGAAGTTTGTTTGTTTATTTTGCCCTAATGGGATGTGTGAATTTAGATATGAGGTCATTGAGTCGTGGTGCTTTAATATGTATTAGAAGAAGACTTTTAGGATATTTCTATTTGGAGTTTGCAATACCATGAATACTAACTTAAGACATTTTAAATTATTTCTCTTAAAAGTCTTATATAACAGAAAAAATTGAATTTTAGTGACTGTTAACTATTGCTGGTATAGTTAATATTCATTGAAAGAAGGAGTGAACGTTGAATATTTATTTATTCTATTCGCTTCATTACAACCCCTGAGGATCACGAGTGACTTGTTCGGCACATCTTCTTTCTTCTCAATACCTCTTCATTCTCTCATTCCTCCTCTTTCTCTCTGCTTCCGTGATCTGAATCTGGATCCTGGTATCTGTCCATCTGTGACCTTCCACGAGCTTTTTGTATTTGGATCTATCCTGTACTGTCATCAGTGGATATTTTTCCTTTATGCCAATAGTCTCCCAATCTTCTCTGACTTCCTTCATCCAGTTATTTCTAATTAAGCAGGTTGCATTCCATATCTTCTTTGTCAGCCTACTCTCATCCATCCTCATGAGATGTCCAACAAATCTTAACCTTCTCTTTCTTATCACACTCAAGATTGGTTCTATACTCGCATATAGTTCCTCCCTTGATCTGTGTACCGAGATTTCACCTTGCTTTTTGGTGCCCCATATATGTCTCAAGATTCTTCTTTCCTCCTCCTCCAATTGTATGCATGCTCTCTTGCCCAATGTCAATGTTTCAGATGCATATAATGCAGCATTCCTGATAGTTATCGTGTAGTGTCGCAGTTTGGCATTCCTCGAGAGGTTCTTCTTTCCATATGTAGTCATGGCTGCGAATCGTAGTTTCAGCAGCAGTTGAGCTCTGTCAGTGGTACTTTTGTTGCGCCTCCGTGGCTTAGACAGCAGCGCGTCGGCCTCTCACCGCTGGATACCGAGGTTCAAAACCCGGTCAATCCATGTGAGATTTGTGCTGGACAAAGTGGAGGCGGGACAGGTTTTGCATCTGGGAGATAGTAGGTTTGAATCCCACTATCGGCAAGCCTGAAGATGGTTTTCCGTGGTTTCCCATTTTCACACCAGGCAAATGCTGGGGCTGTACCTTAATTAAGGCCACGGCCGCTTCCTTCCAACTCCTAGGCCTTTCCTATCCCATCGTCGCCATAAGACCTATCTGTGTCGGTGCGACGTAAAGCCCCTAGCAAAAAAAAAAACTTTTGTTGCTGTGTACTTTATCTGTGATGTTCTCACCTAGGTACCGGAAGCTGTCGACTCTCTCTACCACTTGGCCTTTTACATTCCAATTGGTCTTCGTATTCAGTACCTTCGTCTTGTTGTAGGCTTTTTTAGACCAACCTTTGCTGCAGTCTCAGCTAGATTTGCTAGTGCCAACTTCACGTCTTCTTCCTTCTCATGTAACAACACCATATCATCTGCGAAGGCAAGGCAATCCACTATGACATTGTTTTTGATCTTATATCCAATCTGTACACCTTCAATTCCCATGGTTCTTTTCAATTGTCTCCACTGCTTCACCATTTCATCCAAAACTCGGTTAAATAATATTGGCGACAGACCATCCCCTTGTCGGACTCCTGTCTTAATTTCAAAGCTGTCTGACAACATACTCTGGTATCTTACTCTAGCGGTTGTAGCCTTCAGTGTTTCCCCCACCAATGCATGTGTCGTAGAATCCAATCCTCTGTTGCGTAGGATGTTCAGTAGTGTGTTCCTTTTTATTGAGTCGTAGGCTTTGCGAAGTCTACAAATGTCCCAATTCTTCCCAGCCCAAACTTTGCAACATTTTTGTAATGCTACTCTTTTGTCGGAAATCACCCAGAACAAATCGAGCTGCTTTTCTTTGGATTTTTTCCAGTTCTGGAATCAAGTATTCCTGGTGAGGGTCCCATACACTGTAACCATACTCTAGTTGGGGTCTTACCAGAGACTTATATGCCCTCTCCTTTACATCCTTACTACAACCCAATAAAGATCTTTCCTTATATTAACACATAGGTACAATGATCCCCAAAAGGAACTTTACTCCCATCAACGCAGTAATTAAAACTGAGAGGACTTTTCCTATTTGTGAAACACACAACCTGACTTTTAACCCCGTTTATTATACCATTGCCTGCTGTCCATCTTACAACATTATTGAGGTCATGTTACAGTTGCTCACAATCTTATTTATTACTCTATACAGAATAACATCATCCACAAAAAGCCTTACCTCTGATTCCACTTCTTTACTCATACTTTTTAATAAATAAGAAAACATAAAGGTCCAATAATACTGCCTTGAGGAATTTCCCTCTTAATTATTACAGGGTCAGATAAAACTTTGCCGACTCTAATTCTCTGCGATCTTTCTTATAGAAATATAGCAACCCATTCAGTCACTACTTTGTATAGTCCAATTGCACTCGTTTTTGCCAGTAGTCCCCCATGATCCACCCTATCAAATGCTTTAGACAGGTCAATCGTGATACAGTCCATTTGACCTCCAGAATCCAAGATATCTGCTATATCTTGCTGGAATCCTACAAGTTGAGCTTCAGTGGAATAACCTTTCCTAAAACCGAATTGCCTTCTATCGAACCAGTTATTAATTTCGCAAACATGTCTAATATAATCAGAAAGAATGCCTTCCCAAAGTTTACATACAATGCATGTCAAACTTACTGGTCTGTAATTTTCAGCTTTATGTCTATCACCCTTTCCTTTATACACAGGGGCTACTATAGCAACTCTCCATTCATCTGATCAATTCCAGTCGCTTTTCTAGTTTTCAACTTTTGTATCTTATTGTAAATGTCATTGTTATCATATGTAAATTTTATTACTTCTTTGGCCTTAGTCTCCTCCTCTATCTTGACATTTTCCTTGTAACCAACAATCTTTACATACTGTTGACTGAATACTTCTGCCTTTTGAAGATCCTCACATACACACTCCCCTTGTTCATTAATTATTCCTGGAATGTCCTTCTTGGAACCTGTTTCTGCCTTAAAACACATATACATACTCTTCCATTTTTCAATAAAATTTTTCTGACTGCCAATTATGCTTGCCATTATATTATCCTTAGCTCCCTTCTTTGCTAGATTCAATTTCCTTAGTAAGTTTCTTCTATTTCTCCTTACTTACACAGCCATTTCTAACTCTATTTATTTCCAATCTGCACCTCGTTCTTAGTCTCTTTTTTTTCTCTATTATAATAAGGTGGGTCTTTACCATTCCTTACCACCTTTAAAGGTACAAACCTGTTTTCATATTCCTGAACAAGTGCTTTAAACCCATCCCAAAGTCTGTTTACATTTTTATTTACCGTTTTCCACCGATCATAGTTACTTTTAAAAACTGCCTCATGCCTGCTTTATCAGCCATATGGTACTGCCTAATAGTCCTACTTTTAAGACCTTCCTTTCTATCACATTTATTTCTAATTACGACAAAAACAGTTTCATGATCACTAATACCATCTATCACTTCAGTTTCTCTATAGAGCTCATCTGGTTTTACCAGCACCACGTCCAGGATATTTTTCCCTCTAGTTGGTTTCATCACTTTCTGAATCAGGTGTCCTTCCCATATTTCCTTTTTGCCATTTGTTGGTCATGCGAACGACAGGAAGCATGACCAACAAATAGCAAATAAGCTAATATGGGAAGGACAGCTGATTAAGAACAGAAGGACAGCTGATTCTCTTGATGTTACTATCAATGTCTTAATGCCGCTATCAGTACTGTAAAATATTATAAGACACGAACTTATACAAGAATTATTGAAATTTACCTGTTTATTTGAACTTGACGAGAGATGCTTCTAGGTTATTTTTAAAGTATCTATTACTAGAAGTACTATGTAAATTAGGACCGATGACCTAGCTGTTAGACCCCTTTAAACAACAAACCTAATCATCATCATCATCATCATCATCATCATCATTATCAACTATATACAATTACACAGTAGTATTTGTGCAGTATGATTAAATCATGCATCATTAAAAATATAATCTTCAGCCTGATATTAATTTTGTGTTTCCCTTGAGTATCAGTTTATATTTTTCATTATTTTCTGAGCGTAGTACAAATGCTTCATGTAGGTGAGTAAAAATATTCAACTGCTGGTGAATGTTTATTACATCAGTATTTGATATGGATATATTCAACTTTTACCAGTAGTTACAATAAAGTCAAAAATCACTGGGAGAGGTTAATCACCACTGGACTTTCTTCTTTTACTGCAACATATACAGTGCTAAATTACAAATTATCAAACACATTTTTCTTATATGAAAGAATATTGCAAACTATTTACTTCTTAATGGTTTTTAAGATACTGACATGTCTAAATTAGCAAATATCCTCTTAATATTGTAATAATGTATATTCAATGAACTTTAGGAAATTAAATTTTGACATACTTTCTCCTTTTATTATATTGAATTTATTTTAAAAGATGAGAAGCATGAATCATGTAATTTTCTTGGAACTAGACTATAAAATACGTTCTGATGTACTTCCATTCCTTTAGTCTCAGACTTGCATGTATGGGAATCTCTTAGGAGGTCGCCATACCTCTTTACTTAAAAGTTACTGAAGTGTAGTTCTTTGTAATTATACTTTTCTTTAAGACAATGGCCAGAATTTACATGCTCATTGTGTTTCAGTGACTTTGTGTCAGAAGTGTTGTTATTGTTTATTGTTGTTGTTGCCATTTTACCTTCATTTTTTCAGAGTCATTCAGTCTGGTAACATAAAGCATTTTATTGTTTCATCTATTTTCTTCTTCTTCTTCTTCTTCTTGTCGAGGCTCATGTGGTGCGTCTGGAGAGTCATCTTGACATGTTGGAAGTCTTTGGGATGGAAGTTTGGCTGGAAGAGGGGGCGGTGCAGGAATGTTACTGGAAGAGGAAGCTGTCTCTTGTGGCCCATACTGTTGATGTAATTCATCAAGCTGATTGCTCAGAGTTGTACTCCTCTCTGTTGTTCTTGTTACTTTATCGAACAACTGCTGACATTGCTCTTCTAACCTCTTCAACCTGGCTGCACGACCCTGTAGAATTTCCTCTGGACTTCGACTGGGTGTTTGCTGTACTGGTTGAACACTTGATGACGAAGAGGAGTTGGGAATGTCATTGGAGGGTCTTGCTGCACCATACTGCTCATGGAGTTCTTCAAGCCTGTTTGATAGTGCTGTGCTCCTGTGTGTTGTCCTAGTTATCTTGTTAAACAGCTGTTGGGACTGTTCCTCGAGTCTCTTCAGTCTTGCTGCACGAGCATCCAGGACTTCTTCCGGGCTTCTGCTTTCACCTTTTGCTGGTTCTGTGACCGTGCATTCATGTCTCACCTTTTCTGGGCTTCTGTTTTCCTTTCTTGCTTTTTCTGAACTTCTGCACTTATTAATTTCTGTTATTGGTTTAGAATGTAAGCTGTGTATGATATGTTCTGGAATCTGAATTGCAGGCAGTGAGAATATTGATTTTATTGCTCTTAAATTTTCTGGAAGATCCATATTTGAAGTAATGATTTCTAAATCTTGTGATAATTGTGCTAGTTGCTGTTTTAATGATGCAATGAGAGAGATAGTTGGGCATTCTTCAGTGGGTTGGTCATTTTGTGTTGGTGTAGTATTTTCTTCTATTGGTTCTGGAAATAATTCATTAGATAATAATAGAGAGGGCATATTAGAGTCTGTAGATGCAGACACTAGGTCAGGTAGAGATGAATTATGACTTGAATTGCTTGAGTCTTCTGTATTTTCAGTTTCACTTAATATATCACTGGAACTAACTGTTAAGTCTTCAAAATTGTCCAGTTCATTAACAGAAGGTTGAAGACCTTGCATAGGTGATTGTCTTTGACCAGTGTCATCGTCTCCACTGTCATCGCCTCTATCATCAGAATAGCCACTTTCCCCAGAATTATTAAATGAATCTTCAACCTCCTTTTTGCGCTGTGAAAATTCTCTCCTTAGTTTTCTCCATTCCACTTCTGACTCAGAATTCTTTTTTCTAGCTTCCACCCACTTTTCTCTGCAATATTCTAGTTCTTCCTTTAGTTCATTAAGTAATTTCCTCTTCTGTTGTAATTCATAACGGAGTACTTTTTCATGAGTATGCAATTGTTGGTATTGAGTGCGCATACGCCCTACAACACTCCAAGTCTTTCGTAGTTCAGAAGACACAAGTGACAGACGCCTTTCTTGTTGCATCAGTTTACTTTCTAAGTGTCCATTGAGTTGTTTTAGATTTGTTAATTCTTTTTGTAAAGACCTCTTTTCAAGAATTAAATCTTTCAGCCTTAAGAAAGTTTTACTAACACTTATTGTGAGCCTTGGTCCATTAGGAGTATCAATGCTCTTATAGCAAGTTTCTCTGTTATCCATTGATGTTGATGGCACCACTTGTTGGCTGATCAACTCAATTAATACTTTCCAGACTTTAGGGAGCTTAGAAGCTATCTCTTGGGCATTCAAGTTCAATCCGGCTTCTTCATTTGCTTTTCCTATTTCATTTGATGTTGAAATAGCCCCTTGTGGAACTGAAGTACATGAAGCTTCATTTCCAATAGAAGAATCTGTATCACCATTACATGAAGTGTTAACTTGACTGATAAGATTGAGCAGTAATTTGGGTAGACTAGCGGCTGTATCGTCAGACTCTTCATTTGTAGTTATTTCTGTCATGAGATCATGATTTTCTTGGAGAACTTTGATTAATTTATCCAAATCTGTATCGCTTCCTACTAATATCTGAGTGAATATATTATTTATTAACGCTAATTCATTTGATAGATTTCTGCTTTGGTCAAGTGAATCAGACAACTGGTCTTGCAAATCTGATACTGTGTTATTACGCTGGGCAATTGCATTTTCTAACTCCTTTACTCGAATTTCAAGTTCTGCAGATTGTTTTACTTCAGAATTCAATTCTTCCTTCAGTCTTTGTTGCTCTCTTATAAATTTTTCCTTTTCAGCTTCAATAATTTTCATGCGTTCTTCATAAAGAGCTTTTAAATCTTTTATATTCTCCATTTGTGATTCATATTCAGCCTTCAGTTCGACAGTAATGGGTCTGTTGTTTCCTACTACTGTTCCCTCTATTTCTCGTATGGATTGTTTTAACTGGGCAACCTGATTTTCCCTGACATTTAACATTTCTTTACTCAGTGCTATAACCTCTTTCAGTGCCATAATTTGTGTTTTATATTTTTCCTTCTCAGATTCTAATTGCTGACACTCTTCTGTCTTGTTATTTAACTGAACTAAAGTTTCTTCTAGTTGTACTTGTGAATGGTTTTGGGCTCCTGCTTCTTTCATTTGTTCCAACTGTTGAAGAGCCTCACATTTTTCAGCCCGTTCTGTATTCAGTTCTCCTCGTAAACGTTCCATTTCATTTGATATTGCTTGTAATGCTTGATGACGAGCCTCACGTTTAGTTTTCATTTGTTCTCGGAATCTTTCCAGTTCTGCTGCTGCTTTTGGACTGGGCTCAGGTAATCTTCTTGAGCTATTGGCACCGTCAGTTTCAGGTTCAGGACTTACGTTGTTTTCCTCACTCACTATCTCATTTTCTGTATCTCCTTTCTTCCCGTTCAGTAATGCTACTAGCTTCTTATTTTCTACTATGAGCTGTTGTTGTTCCGTCTTTTCAATAATAAGCTGGTCCTGAAGTCTTTTCTTTTCTTTTTGGCTGATTTCATGTTCCTGCTGAACCTCTTTAATTACTAAATTCAACTGTTTGTTATTGTCAGATATTTTATCCCGTTCTTGTTCACTTTTCATTAATTTATTTTGCAGACAAATCATCAGCTTTTGATGCTCCAACGCATCTTCTTCAAGTTTCTTTATTGTAAGCTGTTGCTGTGTATGCTGGGTTCGTAAATCATGTAATTCTACTTTCTGCTGCCTTTCAGCTTCCCTATTAGCACTAGCTAGGGTTATGTGTTCATCTGCAAGTTGCTGGACTGTCCTGCTGAGTTCCTGGAGCTTCAGCCATGACTCATCCTCCTGTTGGGTGATCCCTGTTTCTGCTTCTTGAGTCACTACCTGTATAATGCAAAAAAAGGGAACCAGATTAGATGCATCTCTGTCATAATTTACAGTATAGTAGAAACCCACAAGTCTCAAAGTGCCATTTTCTTTACTATGATTAGCTTTATGCTCCAAAATAGTGGATATCTTCCACTGCTTAATTTATTTTTATATAAGGCAGTCAACTCATGAAAATATCAAAGGGAATCTCTTGGCAATCTAAAATATGTACACTCTGACACTCATGTTTTTCCATTTAATTACATTATCAATGAAATTATGTTTATTTCTGATAATGGAACATTTTTAGGGCTACTGCTCTTATACTATATGCTAATAAAATTTAATTTTCTACAATCGTTGATGCTACCACAAAGACATACACCTAAACTGCTATCAATTGTGAACACTATTTTATTTACAAATTATATACACGGCATTATACACACACATTAATGCACCGCCATCTTGACAAACATTTGACTGCTACAGTAGCATGTCAACAAAATCACAGCACAAGTTCACGACTTTCATTAGCAACTCATTCACAACTCTCAAGGCTGCCTCTTTATATATATTGCCTGGCCAGCTTCTAGAGGAATATGACACAACATGTTTTCTCGTAATTTCAAGAGTCTCCAGTAGCCTGTTTACAATGAATGGATTTTTCTGTAACTCTCTACAGCCAAAGATACATTCCTCTGGACTATCACTGTGTGTTGCACAATATGGCATTGGATTTATACATCATATATACAGGTAATAATAAATTATATACTATTAATTACATGTCCTTACCTCAAATAAACTCATATTAATATACACACAGCAGATGTTCCATGACATAACCTGACAAATAATACAGTCACGATTTATACCAAATAAAGTCTCTACAGAACTAGGTAAAAATAATAACAGGCCTACTAATACTAATAGATGTAAACAACTTCATAGCCACACCTCACAAGTCATAATAATAATCACAATAATAATTCAAGCTTGATCTCCGCCAGCCCGGAAGTTCTTGTAGCACATCTTGAATTCCCTCGGGATGAGTTGACTATTGGTGTTCTGTCTCCTAATCCACTGCATCATGGTCCTACAGGGCTTGCCTTGTTCTTGCCATAGCTTGATTACTCCCAGATCAAGTTCCTTCTTGACGATCATAAGGACAGGTTCATTGGGTTCATTCTAGTGATTTTGTGGAAACTCCCTCTTGACAGTGGTACTCCTAACTTCAGGTTCCATCACCGGGTGTATAGATAAACTGTCTGCTCCTATGTTTGTCGGTCCTGGGACGTGACACACATCAAAATCAAATTCTGCGATTAACTGAGCCCATCGCATCAATTTAGATTTTAAGCCAGAGACTGAGTTCAACCATTTGAGAGCTGCGTTATTGGTGTAGAGCTGGAACTTCCTTCCCTCCAAGTAGCCTCTGAATTTTCCCATGGGCTACACCACGCTTAAGGTTTCCTTCTCGGCAGTGCAGTAGCATTGTTCGGTGGGAGATAGCTTTCTGCTGGCATACTCGATGATGTCCCTTCCGCCGTCACTTATCTCCAGGAATAACATTGCTCCTAAGCCGGAGTCTCTGGCATCTGTCTGCAGGCACATCCATCGTTGAGGGTTGAGATGGGCTAGACCAGGAGCATTGCATATCACAGCCTTAATACCTTGGAATGCTGCATCTTCCCTGCTGGTCCATCGGAATGGGCGGTTGTTATGGAGATCTGTGAGTGGTATTGCGTTCTCTTCAAAGTGTGGTACGAAGCTGCTATACCATCCATACAAGGCAAGAAAGTGACGTTCTTGTCGCTTGGTCCGCAGATTTTCAGCTTTCTCGATAGCTCGATTCTTCTCCGGTTGCCTTTCTAAGCCTTGAGACATTAGGACATGGCCAGGATATTCTACGTGGGACTGGGTGAAGTGGCACTTCTCCAGTTGGTAGGTCAGTCCATGAATTTTCAGTTGTTCCTGCACTTTCTTCAGGTGTACAAAGTGTTCTTGTTAATTCTTGCTGTGGATTAAGATGTCGTCAAGATACACTTGGCAGAAATCTTCAACATATCCTGACAATACCTTATCCATCAGTCACATGAATGTTGCAGTAGCTTTCTTGAGTCCAAAAGGCATTACTGTAAACTGGTACAATCCTTTCAGTGTTATGAAGGCCGTCATTGGTCTAGAACTTTCATCGAACTCCACTTGCCAGTATCCAGAGTTGAGATCCAGCGTGCTGAAAATCGTAAACCCACTTACTTGTTTCAGCAAGTCTTTCAGGTCAGGTATGGGGTAAGTGTCACTAATGGTCTTCTCGTTCAAATTGCAGAAGTCCACACACAGTTGATACTCCCCATTCTTCTTTTTCGGTAGGACGATAGGCAAAGCCCAACAGGATGTAGAGAGTTTGATTAGACATTGCCCTTCCATCCCTTGAATCTTCTGAATGACAAAGTTGCGCTTATCTGGTTTGATTGGTTATGGACTTTGCTTGATGGGTGAGGAAGTGCTGCATTCAGTGGTGTGCATTACAGTGGTAGTCCATCCTATTTTATTGGTGATGACTTCCAGAAAGTTCTTTAAGGCACATCTCAGCTCCTCTTCTTCACTTGGTTAAAGATGCGTTGGCTGGATATCTCCCAGGTCTACGTTGACTTCCGTATCCTTGTGAGTTCGGAAATTTCCATCGTGCCAGGTGAACGTCAGACATCTGTCTTTTCCGAAAAAGACTTCATGAACTGCATAGTCTAGGATCATCTTGTATTCTGCCAGAAAGTCACGACCTAATATGATGTCAGGTATTAGGTTCTGAATCACTGCAACGTTAATTACAATAGGCAGGTCCATGCATTTAGCGGTTAGGTTAGCTGTCCTTGAATGGAATAAGTTACCTTGTCCGCTGCTCCCACTACCCTTCCAGGATGGTGAGACTTCATAGGCGGTAGTAATCTGGCAACAGTCCCATTTACAAATGAATGGCTTGCTTGGCTGTTGAGTATAGCTGAAAAGTTCTCATTGTCTATCCTCAAGATGATCACTGGGCAAGATTGGTCTGTTCTGCCCACAGTCTGACCAATCCCTTTCCTACGTGTCCAGGGCTGCTTGTCTGTCAGGTCTTGAGGCACCTTCCTGTTCCTGGTCCCATACCCCACTTAATCCAGACTGGGCCAGCCCTAGTTTCTGCAACGCCAGAGTGGGGCATTTGTTCTTCAGGTGTCCAATTCTTCCACACTCGTAGCATCTCCTAACCAAGCTGGTCTCTTCCGTGGCTTTGCTCTTGGGTTCTTCTTCCAACTGGGCAATGATTCCATGCAGATCATCAAAGGATCTTGGTTGTGATACCTTCACTAGTGGTCTAATCTTATCGTGGAGTAGCTCTACAATGTCTGGTGCAGCCGAGTGCAGCCTCTTGAAGAGCTGGTACTTCTGGAGGACGAACGCACTATCTCTCATGTCGGTGAGTTGTGCATCAGTCAGTATCTTCCTTTTCACAGAGCTCTTCACCCCTTCGGAATTAAACCTAGCAAGGAATTCCCTCTTGAAATCTGTCCAGTTTAAGTTTAAGCACTTCATTTTTTCCACCAAGTAGTGGCTTGCCCTTTTAACCACGGTGTGATGAGTTGAACGAAGATGTCCTCCAGTAGATTAGTTCTTCCTAGTAGACTCACCAATCCCTCGATGAAGCTAGTCGGGTTCTCTTCCAGTCGCCTCTGGAATTCCGGAAGGCTCACTATAATCACCTGCTGGTCTAGGTGTCCTGTATTGCCGGTTAGGTTTGAGGGGCCTAGAGGCGTGGTGATAGGTCCTATTCGAGTTAATTTATCTTCCACCGAATGACGGATGCTTTCTCTCATATTCTGCACATCTCCCTTGATGGTTGAAATTCTCCCCTCAACCTGTTGTTTTATGATGGAAACCTGGGTTCCCACCTCCTCCTTAAGGTTTGAGATGTCCCCTTCCAGCTGGTTTACCCTACTATTGATCTGCTCCACCTGTCCCAGTTTTGATATGATGTCCATTATCTGCTGTGTTAATTGATTGGTGACGTCACTCATTTGGGAGTTCATCTGCAAAATTTTATCATCTGTGGTTGAAATTTTCTTTTCTAGGCTCTGTTCTACTTTGTAAACCTGCGTGTAGACTACACTTGTGATATTTGTCCAGTTAAATTTTGTCTAAAAATTTGTCATTTACTTTCGAAATTTGGTCTTGCAGTCTGTTCTGTTAGGTTGCAATTGACGTCTGAAATTTTGTCTGAAATTTTTTCTGAAAGTTTATCATTTACTTTGTAAATTTGGTCTGTTAAGTTGGTTTTGACTTGTGAATCAACATCTGAGATTTTGTCATTGAGTGCCTGCATCATGCTCATTGCGTAGGAACACATTTTAATTATATTTATCTCTTCTTTCAATGATGAGTCCGGTGTTTCGTCCATCTCGATAAGAGACTTTTCGGGATGCCATTTTTTATGAGATCTTCTCGTAACCGTGTCTTCACTGATTTCTTCTTGCTGTTCATCGGAAGATTTCTCTTTGCGAGTTCGTCTTTAAGTTGTTGTACAGGCATATCTTCCAGTATCACGTGCATTTTGTTCTGATACACTTACACTTTTATCGTTACTGAACGTTATTCTTCAGTCCTTGTCACGGTTGCCAATGATGTTACCACAAAGACGTGCACAAGAAATGCTATCAATTGTATACACTATTTTATTTACAAATTGTATACACGGCATTATACACACACATTAATGAACCGCCATCTTGACAAACATTTGACTGCTACAGTAGCATGTCAACAGAATCACAACACGAGTTTATGACTTTTGCTAGCAACTCATTTGCAACTCTCAAGACTGCCTCTTTATATATATATATATTGCCTGGCCAGGCTTCTAGAAGAATATAACACAACATGTTTTCTCGTAATATCGAGAGTCTCCAATAGCCTAGTTACAATGAATGGATTTTTCTGTAACTCTCTAGAGCCAGCGACACGTTCTTCTGAGCTATTATCGTGTGTTGCACAATATTGCATTGGATTTATACATCATACATATATATATACATACTATTAATTACGTGTCCTTACCTTAAATACACTCATATTAATATACATACAGCATGGCATAACCTGACAAATAATATAGTCATGCTTTATACCAAATAAAGTCCGTTCAGAACTACGTAAAAAAAAATAATAGGCTTACTAATTCTAATAGATGTAAACAACTTCATAGCCACACCTCACAAGTCATAATAATAATCATATTAATAATATTTCAAGCTTGATATTTCCATTATTTACCCATGGGTTAGAGAATTGTTTCCAAGTTATACTAGTCTATTACACTTGCATCATCATTCTGAAAATATAAAGGAGTTCCATGTATATAAATATCCACAGCCTATTTCCAGTCATTCGACCAGGTCAGGAATGGGATGAATGAAGCCCCCATCCAGCAGCGAGGGTAGGAATTGTGCCAGCTGCCAAGGCCTGTCACACTCCTCTGGGACAATGATTAATGACTGACAGATGAAATGATATTTGAGAGTGTTGCTTGAATGAAAGATGACAGAGGAGACCGGAACACCCGGAGAAAATCCTGCTCCACCTCCGCTTTGTCCAGCATAAATCTCACATGGAGTGACCAGGATTTGAATCACGGAACCCAGCAGTGAGTGGCCAGTGTGTTGCCACCTGAGCCACAGAGGTTCGAGTTCCAAACAATTTGGAGGAAAAATACTCCATGTTTGAAGGTAATGTAGAGAGAGAAGGCTTTAGAAATTACTAACAAGGGAAAGTTGTGGAGTTTTTGATGAGAATCTCAATAAAACCCACAGTGCAGAACAGTGATGGATCCAAAGCAACATGTGCAAAATATTATGTTATGCAACCAACCAAAGCCCTTTAACGAGGACAAAACACATGAAGAGCCTGCACCTACAAATCATGTGGCTCTTTGGTTGGCATGCACCAACGAAAAGTAAGCTCCACTTCTGTAGTAAAGTGCTCTTAAAGTTAACATTCAGCAACTTCCATACCAGAGTAAATTACTTCCGAAGTATTTAGTCCTTTCAGGTACTCCTGGATTAAATTACTACAACAGTAAAATGTTGAAGAACACAATCTTGTAATATATTACTAAAGAAGTAAGTAAAGCACAAATATAGGTTAGAATTTACTCTCACATCGTGCCTGGTGTAAGTCAGGAATAGACCTGTTGACTGAAATAGAATACCGTGTAGTAAATGAGAGGGAGACATTTTAACGGTTTCATAGATTATTTAGATTACATTGACATTCTCAAAGAAAAAAATGATGGAATGTAGTAGTGCACATAGTGTGTGAAAACAACCTAACCATAATGGGTATTTGTATTTTTGTTCCTGTATTGACTTAAATAAGCCTATCAAAAACTGTTTAAAATAGTATATGCTTGAATCCACCCTGTCAATACACTTTTATCATTAAAAATCATTTATTAATTGAACATGTTTCGGGAACATCATACGTTCCCTTCATCAGCAATTATTAAAGTCCAACGTATTTACAAATATCAAAGAACAAAAACAATTTAACAGTTTCTTTTGTTTAGCCAAATATTTAAAAAACTATCATAATTCACCATCTCAATGAATAAACAAACATTAGTGGTATATTAGAAAAATTCTTAATACATAAAATGTTAATATTTAGATGATGTTGAATGAGAATCATTTCCTAAATAAATTTAAGATCAGGTCTTCTCTTTTTCTTTTTTTCTTTTCTTCCTAAATGTTTAAATGCTAGTTTATACAACGAGTTCTCATCTGCAATTCTTTCATTCAAACTTGATTCAAAGTGATGTTTTGAGCCAGATAAATTTCAAACTTTCTAAAACATTCACTAAAAGAGTAAATCGTATTTCAGCACTCTGACGGCACTCCTAGAGTAAATAACTCTCGTAATAGTTTACTTTTGTAGTATGGAATTCTTTAACACTAGATCAGCTGAAATTTCCTTATACCTATAAAGGCTGTATTATTATTTTAAAACAACTTAGTTAACCACTGGAATGTATTGTATAGAAAACAAACCATTGTTTTAATAATTGTTCATTTACTTTCACTTCTAATAGGTAACAGTGAAATATTTTGGCGGACTTGCTATCGAATGCCTTTGTGAAAACTTATGAGATGATAAAAATAACAGTCTCTATCTGTTTACAGATCTATTCAAGCACTTGATACGCAATTTATGCAAGTGATTACCTTATGCAAACATTAACCGCAGACTACTTTCTTGCGCAAAGAACATGTGTCAGAGATTTTGTTCTGTTTGCAATTGGAGTTCACTTGACATTGTCGTTGTTTACGACTGGCACATTGGACCTGAGGATGAGGCTCAGGCTGAAGTGGAGGGAGTTCATTCAACCGGGATCTTGTCTTCACAAAATTAGATCTTAGTTCTTGTATTACCTGAAGAATATAATCATGTTGAGAGATTCTCTGTCCCGTAACTTCCTTGTAGACTATTCATGAATTTATTGCTCAAGTATGTTTTAAAATACCTATACAGGCCACCTTCAGCATTCAGCCGTAGTGGTATATTTACTCACCATTTGATCAACTACACCCACACCATACTTAGTTCCATTGTAAAATTCATTAGTCCTAGGGAGCTATTTGTTTCTTCACTGGCTTCAACCCTTGGATGTAGAGTGCTTAGCAGAAACACATTTTTGTTCTCTTTTCCTTGATATACACACTATGAGAATAATGTGACCTTCCTTCTGAAGTATGACAGTCTTGTACAGATCCATGCGTGATGCTTTTATTGAGTCCAGGATTTCCTTCCTCACTCGATTGATTGTTACAACAATACTAGTTTTCTTCTCTTTTAGTCTCTCAGCCAACTTAATTAATGTGGAGAAATCAGTGTTCATATTACTTCCTTTCATGAGGTATGGATCCATAAGTTTCATTACATCATTTTCAGACAGTGACTCATTGGCAGGTCGCAGTTCGTCTTTCCCAAGATAAAGAAACTTATTGTGCACATACTTAGTATCACTGTCTACCAGTAACCAGAATTTTATGCCAAATTTATCTGGCTTGTTGGCCATGTACTGCATGAACCTGCACCGAGCTTTGCTTGGGAAGAGTTGTTCATCAGCTGTGACGTTCACTCTTGGTTTTCCCACTACTGTCTATAACAGTTGAAATAGCTGTTCCATCGTTATCACATAACTGATCCCTTGGTGCAAATGAAGGAGGCTTTAGCAGTTCATGATCTCTCCCATCTCGTTCCATTTACTCTTCGAACAGATTGTCTGCTGCTAAGGGATCATCCCCTGCTGCAAAATTGATCACAGCTAGTTGAAGAAGTAACTGCATCTATTGTAGGTACAAAAAGTCCATTTTGTACATATTTTCATTAGCCAAACCACTATCACTCTCCGACATATTACCACACTGTTGAGGTATAAAATCCTCATCATCACACATTATGTCTAATTGTGATAATGTATCTTCATCGCTTGATTCATCTTCTCCAAGCTTTTCAACTTTTGCTAATAACTGAACAGGAGTAGATTTTTTGCCTCTGAGCCATTATTATGTACTGTACTACACAAGAGATATGTACTAACTCATCCATTCGCGATCACTGCTAGAGGCATACTATTTAGTTACAACATGCACTTCTGTAGCGACACTTGAGCAGGATAGTGCTCTCCCTATCAAGGAAGTGAAGTGATCAAATGGCCTTCCTAGGTATAATGGACAATATTGGTGTTCCCTTATCATCTACTGATGTAATTTTTGGCATGAATGTGCATAACCCTAAAAGATTAAAAGTCACAAAAGCACAACCTCGTGCCTTAAAAAAAAAAACCGACCGTGGGATTACCTTGAAATTTGCTAACGGTCAAAATGACTGCTGTGGCCATTCTAGTGTTAATGGACTCTACTTCTGGGGTAATATACTCAAAGATGGTGCATGCCACTCTTTAAGTAGTAAACTCTCAAACTTGCAAGCATACATATTATGATCTCATTCCATATTTCCTCATGTATTAGACCCCCTCACATAGTAGACTCCCCTGACTTTTCAAGACAAAGAAAATGAAAAAACATTAAAGCTCACAATATGATGCCCCCACGTATTCATCCAAACAATGATTCATCTTCGTAGTGGGTAAAGACTGTACTGCAGGTCCGATGACATCACATAAATAGATGAATAGTTTTGTCCATCCAATCCATGCAATGCAAGCATGCATGAAAGTCATGCCGTGCATCTGTGTTTCATAGTTTAAAATTGTCCACCTTCATAGTGTATTGCAGCTCCGATGACATCATGCAAACAGGTGAACAGTTTCGTATGTCCAACCTGCACATTGCAAGCATGCATCAATGCAATATGTCTGCATTTTGTAGTTAAGAAGGTCTGCCTCCACAGCGTAACGATTAGCATAATTAGCTGCTGTTCCTGGGGGTTTAGGTTTGATTCCTGGTACTGCTAGCGATTTAAGAATGACAGGAAGATTGGTATGTGGTAAAATGGTACTGTGCATGCAGCTCACCTCCATTGGAGGCATTCCTGAAAAGAGCTGCACCACCTTGGGATGAGAACACGAGTTTACTTTAGTTAACAAATAATCACAAGCCAGGATGACGTAGGTTCAATCCTGGCTCAGTCCGGTGCTATTTGCAAGTGCTCAAGTACTTCAGCCTCATGTCAGTAGATTTATTGGCACGTAAAAGAACTCCTGCAAGACTAAAGACTAAAAGTAGTTAGTGAGACGTAGAGTCAATAACATCATTATTAACAAATACCGGTAATCACAGATGTTGCTATTAATATAGCAGGCGAGATCATTAACAATGTGCTTTTTAATATCTCATAAGTCTGGCCAATACAGGTAATTTTTGTTGAAGTAGGTTTAAAACATGATAAAAGCAATCCAATCATAAAGTTTGTTTTACTCGTCAACATACTTAACAGATCATAGGCCTACTATACTTTAGTAAAAACATGGGGACAATGAACATACATAATTAAACATTATGATAATAAAATGCATTACCTCCACATCTTCAGATATCCAAAAAGACGGCAAGCTTTCCCATTTTTTTTTTCTTTTCATAGAACTTATGGCACTATTTGGGCACTTAGAGATAGCATACCTAACCTGCACACTGCGGTCTCTCTTTATTCTCCATTACAGCTGATTAGGTAAATCTTGATGTAATAAATGTAGAGAACCGACATGAAATATACTTAAAGTTCTGGATTTCAACAGCTGTGGTTATTCAAAGAATGCTTCCAGTCACTATGTATTACATTCAGAAGTATTACTTCTAAAATTTGCTCAGACCGTCCCCAAGCGATCAGCATGTGGGTTGGCACACTTTCTACAGCACGACTCTATTACGAAGGGGTGGCTTCTGCTACACATACACCAACTGGGAGAATACAGAGACCAACTCTAGAAACTATTAGTGAATAGAGTATCACTGTCTGAGCTGTTTTGAGAATGAAACTATTGTAAAAAATGTCAACAAGACAGGATATCAAATGCTGTCGATGGCAGTGAAGATGATGTCATTTAGGATGGCGACAATACTGGTAGCAGGGAACTTGGTGGCACAGACAAGGATAATTCAACTGAAAGCCTGCTGCTCAACTGACTGAGACAAATGATTGGCATTAAGTTCTTTTTCGTTCTTTTGTATTACCGTATTTACGCGTGTAATCCCTAGATATTTTTAAAAAAATTTGAGGCACAAAATTGGGGTGCAGGTTTTATTTGCGTCAAGGATGGCATGTTTTCGATATTGGATGTATAGTTGCGCTTTGTGTAACCACAGATGGAAGAAAACTGCCCCCATATGTCATATTTAACCGGAAAATAATTCAGACTTTTAATTTAAAACTGCATTTATATGTTTTAAAAATAGTATTTTACAGAGTAATTTAAATTCAAAATTTCTCCCTGTCACAATAGAATGCGTCTTCTAGAAAGTGCACCGGTAGCTTTCCGCACTTTCTTTCATCTCGGAGTATCGACAGTGTGTTTCATAGTTGCTAAGTTTGAGTGAGATCTTAATTCTTTTGTATTCAACGTTTTAAGGAATGCCATATCATCACGTAACGGGCAGTGTGCAGAGAAGCAGAATCTGCGAACACTGGCAATGCCGACAGTTGGCGAAAAAGCGTGGCTCATAATTATAATCGATTCGTACGCACTGAACAATGCTGTCAGTGCCAATGAAACTGCATTGTTTTTTATGCCTAGCCAAAACAAACGTTTTTAAAGGACGTGGGATCACTGTACTGTGTTGCAATGCAGACGGAAGCAAAGGACTTCCTCCCCTCATCACAGGGTAACCTCAATAAGCCACGGTGTTTTAAGGATGTCGGGTACTTTCCGTGCAAGTACAAGGCATCTAAAAATGCAAACAGTACAGTAATCCAAAAAATAAAGCACTTGCACAGGGGAGACAGCATAATTTGTCCTCGTCTTTGAATCATGTTTCTTCTTTTTTTGTTGTTGGGTGAGGTTATGTTTGGCAGTGAGTTATGCGCGTGCAATATTTGAATACTGTAAATGTACCTTGTTCGATTCATTTTAGATTTTTTCCATGGCATTTGAATGGTTTAAACTGAAAGTCAATGTCAGTTGCATGCATTACCGGATCTTGAATACTTTGTGACGCAGCAAGGGTTGAAATTTCTGAAGCATGAGTTGGCAGTTAATTCGAAATAACATAATTCGATGTCAGATTTTTGCATCCCAAAGAGTTTGAATTAACGAAGTTTTACTGTATAGCAAAACTAACATCAGCGTTCGCTGGTGTGTCTGTTTCAAGTGTTTACATTTCATGAAAAGAATTATCAACCACCGGTCGTGTTAATATCCAAGTAAAAAGAGAACGTGTGTAAAAAATGTTGTAGATGTGGGATGTAACAAATTTGTAAGTAATTTAGGAGAGGATTCTAGTGATGCAAGACACAACGAATCTTCCGATCTACTGGGAACCGAGCCTACGGCAAGTTCAGAATAATGAAATACCTAGGCCTACTTGCTAATTTTCATGGCAAATATATTTTATAGCAGTGATAATGTATTTTTATAATCTCAAATATGTTCAGGCCAAGTAAATTAACACGTTCGTATTTGCATAAACACCACGTGGACCTCACGGAGTGATATGTAATGTTTGTTTATGCCTACTTTCCTCCTTCGATGGAAGGAATTTTAGTTAATTTAATTTTTTCAAAATGATCCTTCCTAAAATTAGGGTGTGGGGATTATTCGGCGGCAGGCATTATTCGCGTAAATATGGTAATATTGCATAATACAGTACGATAAGTAAAACTGTTTGTCCAATCCTTATACCGTTTCTCTACGGAGTCGGGTATTAAGTGAGATAAATCTTCATAGCAAGTTTTTACGACCATATTCCCTTCCTGATATCAACCTTATCAGAGGAGTGTGATGAAATGAATGACATGATATAAGAATAAATAATGCCCTTTTTTTCTACTCTGAACAAAAATTGGTGATTATTCATAATTTGACCCCTCTGAATCCAAATCTGAAAGTAGAAATGGTGTATCACCTATCATTTTCCCTGGATTTTAATTTCTTTTTTTTTTTTTCAATTAAAATTCAGTTCCCTTTGTAATAATATATTGAAATTTTAAATTATTTTTGTTTGTTTGCTCATAAAAATGATTTAAATATTGAAGAGAATAACTATGAAATATAAAAACATAAAAAATATATAGGACCTATTTTGACTGTTCAGTGAAGAAATTTCATGCAAAAAACCCCACATTTTTACAAACATTTTCAAAATTTATTTCTTGAACTCTTCTGTTTGTAACTGCCACTAGAAATCTCTTCCTTGAGGTTCCAACAGTAGTTTGCTAACATGTTCAATACCAGTTTTCCTGCATATCGTTTCTCCACGACAGCAATATCCTGGTGAAATCTCTTGCCGTATCCGTCACTAACCGCACCCAAGTTAGGGGGAGGGGGAGTCCAAATGCAAATGTAAAAAGTGAATATTCAAGGACATATTGCATCCTATGCACTGATAACACTTCAATAAGTTCTTAATAAATATCTTGTACTTGTCAGCTTTCAGATTTCCAAGAAAATTACGGCATATTTGTCTGAAAGCTAACCATGCGCATTTCTCTTTTTCTGTTAGCAATTCCACAAAGTTGTCATCTTGAAAGATGTCACAGTGTTGTGACCCAATAAATATGCCTTCTTTTAACTTATGATCACCGAGTTCAGGAATGTTTTTCTCAAGTACCAGAAACCTTCACCGTGTTTATCCAAAGCCTTAAGAAACTGTTTCATCAGCTTTCAGTTTATATGCAACGGTGGTAACAAAATCTTGTCTTTCTCAAGTAGAAGGTGATTCTTAACACTCTTCTCCCCAGGAATTTAAGTTTTTTCATATCGGCCAATACACAATATTGTTATGTTTATCTATTGCCCAGCTGTCCCATTCGCAGAGAAAGCAAAAAAATTTAGTAAACCCAGACTGCATCTAGCTAATATTTAAAAATAAACTTAAATATTGTATTTAAGTGGTCCCCCTATTCAATACATATATTTAATTAATTAAATTTAGAACATGTTTCTTCCCCTAAGGGACATCATCAGCTAGAATATTTGACAAAATACATCAGATATAAATTCACATTAAGAGAATTGGTAAGACATAAATGAAAATACACTTTCATACACAAGGACATTTAAAATAAAATATTTGCAAACTTGACTAAAGTTCCAAGTCATGTTGTCGATAATATTGATGTGAATTGTTCATAAAATTCTTGATGAAAAAGTGCATAGAAACTAACATTTGCATTCATAAAACTGTAAAATAAACATTGCCACATCATGTTTTATCCACTCTCCTTTCTTTAGAAGCCTTAGGAAATGGTATAAAATCATGACTCATAGGTTTCTTGGCTGAAGGAACATCAGGATCAAATATAGAATGTTTTGATTTAGAACTACTATATATCCCACTATGTTTGTTATACTGTAGTAACAATCTGTAGTATGATCTTTTTCTGTTCTGTCCATATTACAGAGTTTCCAAAGGGCATTGATTTGTGAGTGCCATTAAGCCAACCATGTAAATTTTGCAAATAATTATGACAAATTTTACGTGATGCCCAGCTTCTTCCCTCGTTTACTTTACTTCCAAAATACAACTCGTATGCTTTTTTTCACTACAAGAGTGATAGTATTTCTCTGTGACTTTGAAGTAAATTCCCCGCAAATATAACAAAACAAGTTCGGGTTATTCACATATTTGCATGACATGGCGAACTCATTCATTGACTTATAATATATTTCTTTATAAGAACACTTATGATGAATGCAGTTATTGTTTTTAAACGTACAAATTAAACTTTACTTTACTATATGCAATATTACATTCATAATTTCACAAACATACACAAACATAAAATAGGGCTACTCGTGAAGTGATCGGAAAGGAAGTTAAGACTTGATCCACCCACAAACAAACAAATTTTAACAGAGAAACAGGAAGTTACTCTACTGCTAGATGTTTCCTCCATGAAATATTAAGTGCCAGTCATAAACATACAAGGTCACTAAGACTTTCTTGTCAATTTACAAGGAACAAACTGCTAAGCCGGGTGCAGAGACCTGAAACCATAAAAGTGTAAATGTGGGTTTCTGAAAACAATTCAGATGTTACAGGAAAACAGATGTGATATTCATTATCAGCACATCTGAATACAGATCTTTGTTTTATTTAAAGGATTATTTCATTGTTTATCAGTTTTATATTTACAGCAAATATAGGCCTAAAAGTCATGTGTTCACCATTTATTTTCTTTATTATTTTTAAATTTAGAAATACTGCCTTCCAGCAAAGGTGATACTAAGAATAATCATCATCATCATCATCATCATCCTAAACCATCTCCAGTTTCCCGGGTGTGGTATATGAGCCTCCTCCATCTCATCCTGTCCTTGTACCATTCCTCCTCCACCAACTTGTCCCAGTCATGACCTCTCAGCAGTACATCGTTCTTAACTAAATCTATCCATTTTCTTGTGGCCTTCCCACGGGTAGTCTTCCTTGTACTTTTCTGTCAAATTCCTTCCTTGCAGTTCTGTTAACTGGCATCCTCTTCATGTAACCAAACCACTTCAATCTTGATATCTGAATCTTACTGAGGAGAGAATCATCTATTCCTACTTATTCTCTAATTTTCTTATTCCTAATCTTGTCTTTCCTGGTTTTCTGGATCATAGTGCATAGGAATTTCATTTCAGCTGCCTGGAGTTTGGAATTATCTCTATTGGTCAGTGTTGTGGTTTCGAGACTGTATGTAGGAATTGGTGTATAATAGGACTTGTACAATGTCATTTTTGTTTTCATAGGTATTTGCTCACCCCACAGCAGGTGTCTTACCTGGTGGTAAAATTGTGTTGCCTTATTGATTTGATTGTTAACCTCATGTTTTGCTAGGTTGTCATTTGATAGAACGCTACCCAAGTACTTGAAAACTGGAACGCTGTCCAGTTGGGCTTCATTTAACATGACTATTGGTTCTGCTCCTTCCCCATACACTTTCATCTCCACCGTCTTGGTCTTGCTGATGTTTAAACCATATTTCTTAAACTCCTCATTCCAGCTTTGTATTCTCTCTCCCAATTCATCTTCTGAGTCACTCCAGATTGCAACATCATCTGCAAATGTGAAGGCTGTGATATCTCTATGTTCTTTCCTTTTAATAGATTTCATTACTGCATCCATCACAATAATAAATAGAAGTTGTGACAGTGAGCTGCCCTGCTGCACTCCTCTCGTTTCAGACCAGTCCAACAAACCACGTCCTACTTGAATACAACTTCTATTCCCACTATACAACATTTTCACTTTGTCTATGAGGCTGCCTCGCACTTGAAGTTCTGTCATGCATTGCCAAATTCTTTCCCTTGGTACACTGTCGTACGCTTTCTCAATGTCCAAAAATATTAGAAATAAAGGCTTGTTCTTCTCCCAGTATTTTTCCATTAGCATCCTAATTGCAAATATTAGGTCTGTAGTTGACCTTCCTGGTTTGAAACCATACTGCTCTTCTTCCAAAATTGGTTCAACAATATCTTTGATTCTGGTCTCTATTATTTTTTCCAATTTTTTCAGGACATGAGACAGTAGTGTAATACCACGATAAATAGTACATTTTCATTGGTTTCCTTTCTTGAACAGAGGTACAATGATGCCCATCTTCCAGTCCTCAGGAATAGTATTTTCCTTCCATATCTTGTTGAGCAGTCTGTAGAGCCATTGGTTTCCTGGAATTCCTGCCACTTTCAGCATATCTGCACTTAGTTCATCTACGCCCACTGCCTTTTCTTTCTTCATGGTCTTGAGTGCATTTTCTACCTCAAGCCATGTAATTGGTGGTTCAGTTGTGCTTCCTCGACTTGGCTCTCCTCTATCCATTGTTATGTTTTCTGTATCTCCATTCAGCAACTTTTTGAAATAGATCTTTTGTTTTGGCATTTCTATTTTTAAATGCAACCAAATACAATAACCAACCTCTAACCAACTCAGCTGCATGTACCACGTAGACCATGATTCAACAAAGAAAAGAAGACATGAAGTGTTTGATTGTTTGATTGTTTTGTATGATATTGACCAATTGGTTACTATCAATAGTCAATACTGATTTTAATGATATTGAGATTGTAAATCATAATCAATCCACCATGAAATCTAGCTGGTGGGCTGTTACTTCATTTATTTCCTGTTTTTAACATTTTAAATTGTAAGGATTTTTAGAAAACTTGAATAATCTGGTCTTTTTAATTTTAAAAAAAAGTCAGCTAGACATCCTTTTTACCAACAGAAAAGAGGACATGTCCAGAAGAAAAAAAGGACATATGATAACCCTGTTCATACACCTTTCTTCCCATGGGCTCTATCTTATTCAGTCTCAGTACTTCTTCATCCACTTCTTTTTAACCCCGTATGTGCTTGTTCTGCTCCACAGGGAGGTGGCATTGACATTCATTGAGGAGGATATTTTGACTGATCTTTAGTCTTGATATTGGAAAGTGTAGGATAATAAAGGCTGGCTAAATACAGGGAAAGGAAAAATACAAAAATATACAGCTTGTAGTAGTAGGTACACAGGATAAACAGGAACGGGGAAGAGGAGCTCAAATGCACAATATAAGTAATAAAAAGGAAACACACAAGTGAAAAATGTAGTGCAGGAGCAAGTATAGAAATGTATACTAGGATAACACACAATATCAAATTAGTGTGGGAGGAGGAAGCAACAGAAAGAAGGGACAAGTTCAAAGATGAACTCCATATCTTGATACACTTCTCATTGATAGGCCCTCCTCTTCACTCTAGTGCAGAGGTGCTCACGCTGGGCAGTCTGTCCCGCGGGCGCCCAGCGCTGTAAATGGGTAGGCTGGCAGCCGATGAGCGCAGCATATGCTATTCAACCACAGTGACGTGGCTACATCACAGGCCATGAAAGTTGGGTGAAGTTCTCCCAGTCACTCTAAATCACTGTGGCGATACCCGAGTTAATAGAGGCAGAAAATAATGAAAAAAAAAGAGGGCAGAAAGCCATGTCATTTTCAATTTACGTTGTAAGGAATAAGTTATTTACGTTCATTGCAATTTATGTATTTTGGCCGGATACAATAAAGAGTTAGGCCTGCCACCTCAAATATTTTTATAATGTATGTAATGAATTACAATTGTCACTATTAAATTTTAAGAGGTGCTTTAGACACATGTCTAATATAACACGGAGTTAAGGTGGATGAGCTGTGGCTTGTGGTTGCTTGGGTTTAAATTATCTGATAAACTCACCAACAATCCAATCATACCTACCACAAATAACATCAGTTAGGTTATTTATTTGAAGACATACTGTACATCTACCTGGTAGATATATTTACATGATGTTGGATAGTAGATATATTTAAATTGTTGTTGTACTTTAATCTTGGATAGTAAATATCTATGTCCTCACTTGTGATGAAACTCCCTCTCACCATTTAGAGACTAGCTATTAAATTTTAAATATTATTTTCAGAAATTCATTGAACAGAGAAAGTCACATAACACTGTGTAAAATTAAGCAGTAAACTTGTTGAATTATGTAATTATATTACTTTTTGGTTAATGAATAACAGAAATTTTACTTTTTTTTAAAAAATTGAAATACTGTCACGCCATCCAAGGAATTGTAAATCGTAGCTTGTACGCTCAAACCCTGTACCTTTGTAGATTGTAACAAAAAATTATAACATGTCAGTTTTCTTTGAATGAATAAATATAAGAAAATAAAACTTACTGTTTATATCGAGCGCAGTATAAATCAATCTAGAATATCTTGAAAAGGTCATTTTCTTTTTCAGTTATAGCATTTTGTTTAAAATACTGCACCCTAATCAGCATTTTGCTAAGTAGTGGAGAAGAGCTTAGTAATCACAAGTGAACATCAATGCTCCCTCTCTGCCCTTCAAAGTTGGTCCGCTCCCTTGCTTCACTGTGACGTATCCTTCTTACGAAGCTGCCCGCATTTACGTCACACCAGCCCGGCCGCACTGGGCTAGCCTCAACGGGCGCCCAGTTGAGCACCTCTGCTCTAGTGTATGAAGCCATATTGTTTGGCTTTCTTGACTGTGTTCTCTCACATCAGACAGGCTGATGTCATGCAGCTGAGTAACTAATTCAAATACTCAGAATAAGATTCAAATAAAGTAAGAATCAAATCTGGGCCTCTAGATGAGGGAGAAATGTACTACCCCCTATACCATAGGGCTGAGTTATCAACAGTAACCACTATAAACAATACTGTACAGTATGCTGCAAAACTAACAATACTGGAATTACAAACGTGCCCTGAACATCAAGATACGTCATTAGCGACAGCAATATGTATCTGTGTCGGTACAGCATAAATTCAAAATGTGGATGTGCACATCTTGGGCATTGTTCATAACAGTCCTGTAGATTGTTGAACATGTTGATGAACATGGGTTGCCGGAAGAACATGATAAAACTACTGTATCTCTTTTTGTAATTCAGAAACATTCCTAGATGGGTTATGTGACTGTAAAATTGGTTCTTTCAACATGCCACGTGTGTAGGCATCTGGAAGTGGGAAATCTCGGTAGTGAGAAGGGTGGAGGAATTTAAGCGATCTCCAAGTGTTGTTGCAGATGGGTAAGTGACCCCCTTGCAGGGTGGATTGTAGCTACATCTTGCTGCATCTGTTGTCATTACATTAGCAGGTTTCTGGCAATATTGAGTACTATTATACTTTTGGAGTATGTTTGTAATTTCAGTACTGTTTGTTATGCTGCATACTGTATTTCACATAACAAACTTGTATTGCAGTGCAAGGCTGTCAAAGTTTAATCATCTGCCATCGCAGCAAGAATGAATGCGTATTGTGCTTGGCCATGCAAAGAAGAGGTGCCCTAGGTGTATTGTATTATGAGTCATGTTGACTGAGTCTAGAATTATGACAGAGGCCAGAGGCAGATCAAGGGAGGGGCTAAGTGGGCCTTTAGACTCCCTTCTCCCTCCATAGTCAGATTTAAAAGTTTACAAAGTTAATATTTTTAATGAAATTAATCCCAACAGCATAGCATATTATGCTCCAGATTTATTTTATTTTATTTGTTGAGTTTTGCTTTCTTCCTTCATTAAATTTTCTCCAAATCTGTTATTTAGCTTAGTTATCTTTGATTTTATAATAGAATAGTGTGTTTCATTTTTATATGTATAATCGTGTAATTTATGTGGCTAAGCGTAAGAGAGGACCACAAGCGCTAACTTCACCACTGCTAAAGTCAACAATAAATAAGAGAAAGTGTGATCACTTCTCCGCATGCCTGTGCACTTGCCATTATCTGCGGCTGGCACCACTGCATCTTGTCAAAACTGTGACAATAGTGTTATATTAGGTGTTGGTGTTTTCATGTTACATTTAATGTTCTTTTCCATTTGTAATGTAAGGCTGAAGATGACCCAATACAAGGGTCGAAACTAGTCCCGATGTTATAAATAATATTAACATTTTGTGTACACTATTGAATAGGTGGACCTTCTCATCTTTGTTAATAGTGATAAATCACCAATACAGACCAAAATGAAATTCATTTCGTATGAGCTGATTTAGTTGCTAATGCATGTACCTCGAACTGTGGGCAGAAGTTGTTTCTTTTAACTTTTGTGAATCTGTGAATGTCCATGTGACATTACCTTGATTGAAAATAATGCTTCAGACCTTCATACAGAATAAAACGAAGGCAATCTGAAGGTCACTGCATATTGTTTATGCATTTTGAATGGATGGTTCTATTACAAACACTGCTTACCACTCTAAAACCTCGAGAATTTTCAGTAATAATGTCGTTGAACAAATTTTACCTGTATGACCCTCTTCAAAAGGCTAGATTTGGCAAGATACCACTCACATAGACAACACTAGATATGGCACCTCGTTAACATAATTATTAGGTATTTCGTGTAGCTTTCTCTTTCGTTGTTACCGAGCTCGATAGCTGCAGTCGCTTAAGTGCGGCCAGTATCCACTAATCGGGAGATAGTGGGTTTGGACCCCCATGTCGGCAGCCCCGAAGGTGGTTTTCCGTGGTTTCCCATTTTCACACTAGGCAAATGCTGGGGCTGTACCTTAATTAAGGCCACGGCCGCTTCCTTCCCATTCCTAGGCCTTTCCTGTCCCATTGTTGCTATAAAACCTATCTGAGTTGGTGCGATATAAAGCAAATAGCAAAAAAAGAAATCTCTTTCATTGTTAGCATGGCATTTTAATGAGTTTCTATATTCTGTGAATGCATTCACATTGCTGTGGAAACATACCTCAATGTATTTTAATGGGTTGTGCATTGGGTTACAAGGAGCAATGATGAGGCAAGACATTTCTTTATAGCAGGCAAAAAATAGAGAGCAATGTTTTTTAAATGGAAAAATGATATTCCCTGGAAGGTCAAAAATCTCACTGCAAAGTGATGTATGTGATGTTAATTTTCATGGTAAGTACTTTACATTATTAAGGCTGATAAATTTGTAATTAGCATAAAAGAGACGGAACTTCCATGACTGAAGTGACTATCAAGAACCATAAGGATAAGGGTGAGGAAGAAGATAAAATGTAACGACTAGTTTCTGGTGAGGATGAGTACCGAGAATGAATCCACAATAATTGTGTGTATATAATCATCTTATATGTGCAGTGGGAGTAGAAGTGGTACTAGAACAGAAGTTTGTGTGGTGTGTTAATATCTCAGAAATTTTCATGAATACTTTCACTGGATTTGATCATAAAAGGTAATTTAGACTTAAAGCAATCTGTTAAGCCCATTAAAACTCTATCATCATTTTGGAAAAGGTTTCCCACTGTGTAAGAACTGCTTGTACTTGTCAGCCTTGCTCATTGTGGAGATAATAGCATGAACACAGTATTATTATTTTAATTTTTTTTCTTTTTTTTTTTTTAACTTTGTTTTACCGAGCTCGATAGCTGCAGTCGCTTAAGTGCGGCCAGTGTCCAGTATTCGGGAGATAGTAGGTTCGAACCCCACTGTCGGCAGCCCTGAAAATGGTTTTCCGTGGTTTCCCATTTTCACACCAGGCAAATGCTGGGGCTGTACCTTAATTAAGGCCACGGCCGCTTCCTTCCCACTCCTAGCCCTTCCCTGTCCCATCGTCGCCATAAGACCTATCTGTGTCGGTGCGACGTAAAACAACTAGCAAAAAAAAAAAAAAAAAAATAATAATAACTTTGTTTTACGTCACACTGACACAGATAGGTTTTATGGTGACTATGGGATAGGAAAGGTCTAGGAGCGGGATGGAAGTGACCGTCACCTTAATTAAGGTACAGTCCCAGCATTTGCCAGGTGTAAAAATAGGAAAACACACAAAATCATGTCAGGACTGCCTACAGAGGGGTTCGAACCTACTATCTCCCAAATGCAAGTTGATAGCTACATGACCCAAACCACGTAGCCACTTGCTCAGTGTGCTGTATTTTCTGAATTGAACATCTTCGATGTTATTATTATAAGCTATAAATTTCGTTTTTGTTCCGTATTGAAGTGCAATTATAAGAAGTAATTTTCAATACAAGATTGGAATTTCATTTTTCATCTTGGAATATTTTTTATGTAAGGAAATTGTAAGGAATTTGGTAAGGAAATTACCTTGAGTGTAGCATCTTACATTGCAGAGTGCAATACTATGAGCGGCTGAAATAGGTGAAGTGAGCACACTTTCTCTTCTATACGCTATGTTAACAGGTTTATTTCTGTTTTAAACACATATGTCACCACAGTTCGCTAGGGATGAGCATACAACCCTTGAATACTAACTATTTTTAATTGACCTTTGGCTACATTACCATTTGGTCATCACAGACTCAATATCAAACAATACACAGAGAGCAATATTGAAAACTTTACAACACACATTACAGTAGAATCAAGGTTTTACATACAGTTTATTCCAACTTGAAAGAATTCATGTCCATATTAAGTCCAAGTAGTACACATCAAATAGTAACTATTGGACTTGTCCTAGCAGAGGCTGGCGGACTGACAACAATAGGCTATAACAGGCTGCATGTTAGCATGTGTCGTTTACTTCAGCGACTGTACAAGTACAGTGCTTCACACCAAGTTATGAGAAGCTTGCGGATCGCAGTGCATTAACACACACTGAATGTGTTTCAAAAGTAGTTTTTATTTCACAAGTAATAGGTGGAATACTAGCTGAAAATTTGCTATTTCCTCTGCAATGAGTGACAAGTGTAAATTTATTGTGTTTCATTTTTATCTTTTTACAAACCAGCCAAAAAATGAAGCAGAAGATAAAACATGTCAAAATTCTGCAGTTAAAGACTTCTTCTAGTGGTGTTGATTGTTGATATAATTACTACTAAAAAAAGAGAAACGATCTGCAGATGTTGAAATAAGGATAAGTCCTCCTAGTACTTCAGTGGAAATAGCTAATATTTCCATCATCTAAAATGATGTTGAAATTGTCGCATGAAAACAGACAGGCAAAATTAAACAGGAGCCATGTTTACTAGTAAAGAACTTTTCAATTAGTGATTAGCAAAAAATTGCTATAATATTAATAAAGTTACTCAAGTGTAATTTTTGAAAGACTCGTGTATTAAATTATTGTTATTATTAATTCAAAACAAACTACACACATGACCAAAACAGCGTAATAATGTAGTTGTTAGTGGTGGCTTGCATGACTTTGCATCCTCAGTACATCTTCCATGTCTACAGTAATCTAATATATATATGATAGGAACTCGTTGAATTCTTTGAAGAATTTTCCTTCATTTTATTTATGTGCAAAAATATTTAATTCTTAATGTAATTTTGATAGTCATACAGTATAACAATGTGTACTCTAAATACTTTAATATTCATGAAAATGTATGGAACTATAAAATTTTGATTTGTTGAAGGGGATATATAGGCTCTTAGTAAGGTTCTTTCTTCTTGCTTTACTACAAAATGTAAATGCATTGTTTTTGCTTTGTGGTATGGTATTTTCCCTTTTAGGAAATCCTGGATCTGCCTCTAACAAAGTCAACCCCAGGCTAAAGAGGAAGATGATGTAGACTATACAGTATGTATAGTTGTGGATATTTGTAATGATAGAACAAAGAAATATAATAAAAGTGATTTGAGATAGAACCTGTTGATGTTCTTTCAGGAACAAAAAATGTTTCTGAAGTCTTGAATGCAAGTTGGTAAGTTGTTAAAAGCTGATTATTGAAACTAAGAATTTCAGTGGAAATGTAACACTGCTAACGTTTTGTTACACTATATTGATCTTTTCAGAATATACATTATGTTTTGATCAGTATATTAGGTCGTCATGAAAATAAGACTGCGGAAAACAGAGACTATTTCAGTGGTGTCGTGCTAATGTCAATCGTAGACTTTCCTTCTTCCATACTTTTCATGACTATGATTCTATGCTTTTCAAATTTGAGCACAAAACCTGTAAATTACTACCAAAAATACTTCATCTGAACATAATTGAAAATTAGTGATCAATGAAATTTTTACTAAGTATAAAACTTAACTGACTGGGCGAATTGGCTGTGCAGTTAGGGGTGCGCAGCTGTGAGCTTGCATCCGGGAGATAATGGCTTCGAACCCTACTGTCGGCAGCCCTGAAGATAGTTTTCCATGTTTCCCATTTTCACACCAGGCAAATGCTGGGGCTGTACCTTAATTAAGGCCACGGCCACTTCCTTCCCACTCCTAGCCCTTCCCTGTCCCATCGTCGCCATAAGACCTATCTGTGTCGGTGCGACGTAAAGCAACTAGCAAAAAAAAAAATTAATTGCACAAGTAAGAGAGAATTTTAAAAAAAGAAAAAAGCATGGCACTACAGCCTTGTTGAGCCTTGGTCTACCAGGCGACCACTGCTCAGTCCAAAGGTCTGCAGATTATAAAGTGACTCATCATTAATGCGACAAATCCTCTCAGCTATTATTCTTGGCTTTCTAGACAGGAGTCACAATCTCACCATTAGATAGCTCCTCTATTGTTCTCATGCAGGGTAAGTGAACCTAGAATTACAGATGACCTTGGGAAGAAATCCTGAACTGAAGTTCAGTTGTAGGTTGGCTTGTTTTCTTCTCCTGCTCCATCTTTCACAGCAATTAATAGCCTATCAAGAAAACTAGTAGACCAGAAAACTGGATCATGATTATAATATCACTTTTATTGATATTTCCATTCAGAATTTAATTTTAAAAGTTTCTTGTGATGGAATGAGAATGCTGTTCACATACAATTCCTCATGTGAACAATTAGGGCCTCTTCTCTCAAGATTATCATACTTTAACATAAAACTGCCATGAATTTACCTTTGTCCAACATAGTTTAGAAACTGCTGATAGTACAGGTAAGTGGTGTGTCACCTTATACAAATTAACATTATTAATTTCCTCTAGGGCACATTACCAGCTATTCATCCTGGACTTGGGACAGTCTCTGAGTGATTTGACTTGCTTTCACAGTGATCAGATTTTAGGATACATTCTTGTCTGTACTCTATTTATTCAAATATTTCAAGCAATTCTGATGTATTCTTTTGAAAAATATATTATTATGAAGAAAAGTTTGTACAGTGGACATGGTAGTACTCACATTCTGCTGACTGCACTGCTCTTGGTGCTGTGATTGATTTGGCCACCAGGGATCTGACTCTTGTCTTTGGGAGATACTCTCGGCTGCACCCATTATTGTTGCCTGTTGGCAAAATTTAAAATTAGTTTGTAAACTCTATAAGATCATGCCATTGGAAAAGAAAAAATATACCAACTAGTTTAGGCCAAGTACCAGCATGAAGAAAATCTCTTTTTTGATGGATGGTCGGACAGATAGACAGTCTGGAACAGGCAGCATGGTAAATGCACTTATCTTTGTTATCTACGCCTCCCATAAAGGTTTTATACTTACGGATCAATAGTGGTTTCAACCCCTCATTTCCCTTATGGCTCCTTACAGTAAGTGTTAAATATCATTTGGATCTGTATTGAAGAGTAGGATGCTAATTTGTGTATTTTTTTCCTTAGCCTGCTGCCATGTAAATATGTTAATATAAATCTTAGTAATTACATTTCCTACATTTCAAATAGTGTAGTGTCAGAATTTCAAGTTGGACATCTGCTAATGGACACTGTTATATGCCTTACACAACTAGTAATCAACAGCCAACAGCTGATATGTTGTTATTCACATTAATACCAAACATTGTTTTTCTTGTTAGACTGCTCCTACTGTAAATATGTTAATATTAATTCTTAGTAATTATAATTTAAATATAAATCAGGTACCTGATTTAACCTTGAGGAGGTACAGTGACTGATGATGCCTTCTATGAAAGGCGAAACATGTCTCACATTCATATGGTAATAATGATAAATTCCTAATTGTTTAAAATTTTAATGTATTGAATAGGTGATATCTATATATATAAAATAACTTGTCCTGACTGACTGACTGACTGACTGACTGATTCATCATCGCCGAGCCAAAACTACTGGACATAAAGAAATGAAATTTTGGGGATATATTCATATTAAGATGTAGGTGCTCGCTAAGAGAGGATTTTTGGATATTCCGTCGCTAAGGGGGTGAAAAGGGGGGTGAAATTTTAAAATGAGTGTATCCATATCTCAAAACTTTAAAAGTTTACAGATGTAAAAATTGGTATTTAGAATCTTCTTTAAAATTAAGGAAACACGTATTTTTTTTATTTTCAGAAAATCCCAATAGGAGGGGTGAAAAAGGGTGAAAATGGGGGAAAATGGGTTGAATACCTTTAATCAGGATACCGGTACTTATATCTCAGAAACTGAAGATATTACAGACCTGAAAATTGGTACATTTGATCTCTTTTAAAAATAAAGAAACACGTATTTTTTTGTTTTTAGAAAATCCAATTAATGGGAGGGTGAAAATGGGGGGGATTTTTAAAATGAGTGATTCTATATCTCCAAACTTTTAAAGTTTGCAGATGTAAAAATGGGTATTTAGAATCGTCATTAAAAATAAAGAAACACGTATTTTTTTGTTTTCGGAAAATCGCAATAGGAGGAGTGAAAAGGGGTGAAAAAGGGGTCGAATGCATTTCATGAGTCTACTTATATTTCAGAACCTGAAGATATTACAGACCTGAAAATTGGTGTTTGGGATCTCCTTTAAAAATAAAGAAACACATATTTTTGTTTGTGGAAAATCCGATTAATGGGGGAAGGGGGTGAAAAGGGGGTGATTTTTTAAAGTGGGTGTATCTATATCTCAAATATTTTAAAGTTTATAGATGTAAAAATTGGTATTTAGGATCTCCTTTAAAAATAAAGAAACACGTATTCTTTTGTTTTCGGAAAATCCCAATAGGAAGGGTGTAAAAGGGTTAATAATGGGTTGAATGCCTTTAATGAGGCTACTTATAGTTCAGAACCTGAAGATATTACAGACCTGAAAATTGGTATTTTGGATCTTCTTTAAAAGTAAAGAAACACGTATTTTTTCGTTTTTGGAAAATCCAAATATTGGAGGGTGAAAAGGGGGGGTGAATTTTTTAAAATGAATGTGTCTACAACTTAAAACATTAAAATTTACAGATGTAAAAACTGGTAGTTCGAATCTCCTCTAAAAATAAAGGAACATGTATTTTTTGTTTCCTGTAAATCCTAATAGGAGGAGTGTAAAAGGGTGAAAAATAGGTTGAATGCCTTTAATGAGGATACATATATCTCAGAAACGAAAGATATTACAGACCTGAAAATTGGTGTTTGGGATCTCCTTTTAAAAAAAAGAAACACGTATTTTTAGTTTTTGGAAAATCCAATTAATGGCGGTTAAACAGGAGTGGCAAATTGGGGTGAATTTTTTGAAAGACTATATCCACAGAATATCTTGGAAACGTAAAATGTTACAGACGTAAAAAGTGGGTGTTTGGAATCTCCTGTAAATGTAAAGAATCATAGGTGATTTGTTTTTGGAAACTCCGCTTAAGGGGAACTCAAAAGGGGTGAAATTTTTAAATGAGAATTTTTACAGTATATCTAAAAAAACTTAACATGTTACAGAAGTGAAAAATGGTATTTTTTATCTCTATTAAACATAAAGAAACGTGTATTTTTAGTTTCCGGAAATACCACTCGGGTGGAAGGGGGGGGGTAAAAGTGACTGAAAATGGTGTTGAATTCTTTTAATTAGCCTACTGATATCTCAAAAATGAAGATGTTACAGACGTGAAATTTGATATTTACAATCTGCTTTAAAAGTAAAGAAACACGTATTCTCGGAAAATCCCTTGAAGGCGGGGGGGGGGGGGGGGGGGTGAAAGAATTGAAAAATTAATTGACTTAATTCTATGAGAATACATACATCTAATAAATATAAAGTTGTTACAGACGTGAAAATTCGTATTTGGATCTCCTTTAAAAACAAAGAAAAACGCATTTGTTGGGGAAACCATCTTGGAGGGCGGAAGTGTAAAGGAGTTGAATTCCTTTCATGAGGACACATAAATCAAAAACTCTGAAGAAGTTAGAGTCGTGATAATTGGTATTTAGAAGATCCTTTACTATTAAAGAAACAAGTATTTTTTGAGGGGAAAATTCACTTGGGGGGGGGGGGGAGTATTGTGGAATGAAGTGAAAAAAGTAAATTATTTTTATGGGGATAATTATATCTCAAAACTGAAGGTAATAGACGTGAACATTGGTGTTTGGAATCTCACTTAAACATAAAGAAACAAGCATTATTTTAATATTTTTTTTGGGGGGGGGGGTGGCGGTAAATAAACTTAACGGCGGTGGGGTGTAGAAGGAGGTGTATCCAATTGATTTTACTGTTATTAATGTACTTATAAGTATCCTCCGTTGCTCAGGCGGCAGCGCGCCGGCCTCTCACAGCTGGGTGCCGTGGTTCAAATCCTGGTCACTCCATGTGACATTCGTGCTGGACAAAACGGAGGCGGGACAGGTTTTTCTCCGGATACTCCGGTTTTCCCTGTCATCAGCCATTCCAGCAACACATAATAGTAATAATAAAAATAATAATAATAATAATAATAATAGTATTCCGGACCGTCGTCAAATGTGCGGACCACGCTGGTAACGGCTCCTGGACAAATGACTAAGAATGCAGTCCGGCCGCGGGTTCAGTGCCGCCAAGGCACCCAATATGACACCACGCCGGATCTCCTGAAGGATTTTATCCATATTAAAAATGATTATAGGAAAAGATGGCAAAGATTTACGGATCCAACTGACCGGGAGGAATACCTGAGCCTAGCCCGGGAAGTACGAAATCAATTGCTGGAAAGGAAGATTGAAAAATGGGAGGAAACGTGCCGTGAAATAATAGAAAACCAGTCAGATCGAGAATTTTGGTGGATTCTCGCAGAAAACGAGTCAGTTCGTGAATTTCGGCGGATTATATATCTAAAACAATAAGCATTCAATTATAAATTTCAGTATAATACCGTAGCGAAGCACGGGTATCTTGCTAGTTATTAATAAACTAATTAGCATCCTACAGTCCTTACAATAAGTTGGAACATTAGCCTATTGAAGACAAAGTCCACAAGATTCCTTGCTAGCACTGACATTAAATTTATCTCGCCAGCAAGCAAATTCAATCTGTCAGATCGACCAAGAAATGTTTCATTATTACCGGATATTACTTATTTGAGTGAATATCAACACTTCGGTTCAATATCAGAAGGATAACTAGCAACAAACATGTCAGCGAAGGATTGCCTAGCTGCAGGCGCAAGACGGCAGATTATGAGCTTATTTGATATCATCATTGCAATATGCGAATGTAGAAACTATTTCTTGATAATGGTTAATTATTTCTCTTTCAATTGACATGTAATTGACACCTTTCTAATGACTAATAGTTCAATTAATATGATAAAATAAAGAGCATGTCCAAATACCTGATATCAGGTACTGCCATAGGAAGAACAGAAAAAACGGTGTTTGCCAGTTTGAGTGTTTAAGACCAGTATTATTATTTCCTTTCCCCAGTCTTCTGATTCATTTTTCCATATGCACTTCAACAATCTGTACAGCCACTGTAATCAACCAGGTCCAGCAGCCTATATCATTTCCACACTAATTCCATCCTTCCTCGGTGCCTTGTCCATTTATATTTTATGGGCTGTAATTCCACCTTTAACACTGTTATATCATCTTCTACTGTTGAGTCATCATACCATATTACTACTGTCTCCTCTTCACAATTCCTCACATTTAGCAGCTAATTAAAACACTCCTTCTATCTCATCTTTATTTCTTCTGGATGTATTATCAATTCTCCACCTTCTTCTTTCATCAGATTTGTATAAACTCTTTCTTTCCAATTACCTTGTATAATTGCATAGAGCATTCTTTTACTACCAGCTCCATCCATTTCCATCTTTTGTGTAAATTCTTCCCAACTTTTCTTCTCTTACCAGTTTCTTTACATTTCCTTTAATTGTCAAGATATTTCCTTTCGCTTTTTTAAAATCTCTATTCCATTCTTGCCATGCTTTCTTCTCTTCTTTCACTGCTTCACTCACCTTCTCATTCCATGACAGTGTTTCCTTTCAAAAATAATAAAGGTGTTCTTTAATTCACCTAATCAATACTTTAATTTCCACTTATAGTGGTTACATAAACAGACTATCAGTTAAATGGGACATTTTTGGGCATCTGCAGCCTAAAAACAATCTTCAAGAGTACACCTTATATTAATATGGAAGCTAAAATTTTAGCCAGTTACTAAAATTCAGTATGTAAAAATGTGAAAAATGATACTCTATACAAACATGTTAATGGAAACACTGTCATTGATTAAACCATAAACTATTTTGTCAGAGACTAAAACTTATTCCGTTAAAAATTTCTAATTAAAATGGTTCATTTAAAATTGTTAGTGGAATACCAAAGTGACAATGACATAATGGCAACGACATGAGGGCATGAAACACAAGCACAAAAATGAATGTCACGAATACATCATGTTCAAGGCCGCTGATGAAATCGTGAGTATAAGGTGAAACTGAAGCATCAGTTGAATTATTGCAGAAGAGGCCCTTAGCACCGGCAGGCAATATTATTGTCTGAAACCTTGTCAGGAAATGTCAGTAGATACAGATAAATGTGTATAGTTGAGTTCCTTAAATATTACCCTAAAAAATTAAAACAAATTGAAGAAGTCAGTCTGAGAGACTGAAGTTGCTAAGGTATGAACGAAATATCACGTCACCGAGCTCGATAGCTGCAGTCGCTTAAGTGCGGCCAGTATCCAGTATTCGGGAGATAGTAGGTTCGAACCCCACTGTCGGCAGCCCTGAAAATGGTTTTCCGTGGTTTCCCATTTTCACACCAGGCAAATGCTAGGGCTGTACCTTAATTAAGGCCACGGCCGCTTCCTTCCCACTCCTAGCCTTTTACTGTCCCATCGTCGCCGTAAGACCTATCTGTGTCGGTGCGACGTAAAACAACTAGCAAAAAAAATATATATATATCACGTCACTAATGGAGAGTTAATGTTAAAAACTGCACCCTCAGTGATATTCATCTTTTTAAAACCTAATCAGAAATAAATTGTTTTATGTTCCTCTGTCAGTCACCTCCGATATAGAGCAGTTAATGAAGCAAACTCATAAAAATTCTGTAATATATGGGCCAAATAATTTTCTGAAATACTGATCTAAATGTCCACATAGAAAGTTTCCAAATAAAGGAAAACCTAAGATTCACTTCTCTTCCATGATCACATCATATTCAATCAATCACTACTGATCTGCATTAAGGGCAGTCACCCAGGTGGCAGATTCTCTATCTGTTGTTTTCCTAGCCTTTTCTTAAATGATTGCAAAGAACTTGGAAATTTATTGAACATCTCCCTTGGTTATTCCAACCCTAACTCCCCTTCCTACAAACGAATATTTGCCACAATTTGTCCTCTTGAATTCCAGCTTTATCTTCACATTGTGATCTTTCCTACTTTTAAAGTCACCACTCAAACTTATTCGTCTACTAATGTCATTCTATGCCATCTCGCCACTGACATCTCGGAGGTTTATAACTAGTAATACGGGCCGATGACCTTCGATGTTAGGCCCCTTAAAACAACAAGCAAGCAAGCAGCAAGCAACTAGTAATACATACCACTTAGTCGAGCAGCTCATCTCCTTTCTCCAAAGTCTTCCCAGCCCAAACTTTGCAACATTTTTGTAATACTATTCTTTTGTCGGAAATTACCCAGAACAAATTGAGCTGCATTTCTTTGAATTTTTTCCAGTTCTTGAATCAAGTAATCCTGGTGAGGGTCCTGTACACTGGAACCATGCTCTAGTTGGGGTCTTACCAGAGCCTTTTTCCCCTCTCCTTTACATTCTTACTACAATCCCTAAATATCCTCATAACCATGTCCAGAGATCTGTACCCTTTGTTTACAATCATATTTATGTGATTGCCCAATTAACATCTTACTTATATTAACACCTAGGTACTTACAATGAATCCCAAAAGGAACTTTCACCCGATCAACACAGTAATTAAAACTGAGAGGACTTTTCCTATTTTTGAAACTCACAACCTGACTTTTAACCCCGTTTATCATACCATTCAATCAATCAATCAGTCAATCAATCAATCAAACTGTCCATCTCACAACATTATCAAGGTCATTTTGCAGTTGCTCACAATCTTGTAACTTATTTATTACTCTATAGAGAATAACATCATGCGTAAAAAGCCTTACCTCTGATTCCACTCCTTCAATCAAATCATTTATATATATAAGAAAACATAAAGGTCCAATAATACTGCTGTGAGGAATTCCCCTCTTAATACAGGGTCAGATAAAGATTCACCTACCCTAATTCTCTGAGTTCTCTTTTCTAGAAATGTAGCAACCCATTCAGTCACTCTTTTGTCTAGTCCAAATTGCACTCATTTTCGCCAGTAGTCTCCATGATCCACCCTATCAAATGCTTTAGACAGGTCAATCGCGATACAGTCCATTTGACGTCTGTAATCTAAGACACCTGCTATATCTTGCTGAAATTCTACAAGTCAAGCTTCAGTGGAATAACCTTTCTTAAACCCTAACTGCCTTTTATCGAATCAGTTATTACTGTAATTTCGCAAACATGTCTAATATAATCAGAAAGAATGCTATCCCAAAGCTTACATGCAATGCATGTCAAACTGACTGGCCTGTAATTTTCAGTTTTATGTCTATCACCCTTTCCTTTATACACAGGGGCTACTATAGCAACTCTCCATTCATTTGCTATAGCTCCTTCATGCAAACAATAATCAAATAAGTACTTCAGATATGGTACTATATCCCAACCCATTGTCTTTAGTATATCCCCAAAAATCTTATCAATTCCTGCTGCTTTTCTAGTCTTCAACTTTTGTATCTTACTGTAAATGTCATTGTTATCATAGGTCAATTTTAATACTTCTTTAGTATTAGGCACCTCAGGATGGTGGAGAACACATTTTAACATGTTGTGAAAATGAGAACATTGTTATATCAGGGAAAATTGAGTATTTTCACCTTAACAGGTGTAGTAAGGACAATATTCAGTTGCTAATTCCTCGAAGTTATTAGTTTGATATTAATTTTAAATGATGCTTTTGGTTAAATAATTTGATAGGTAGTGCAGAATCTCAGTTGATCCGAAGAATAAAAAAAATTAAAAAAACAATAGTTACATGCAGAATAACTGAATATAATGAAGAAAATGTGTAGGCTTTTGTTCAACCAGAGATCCTTCCTTTCTTGCAGTATGGCTTAAAAAAATAAATTTAAAAAGGTGGTCCAAATGTGAATTAGGCTCATTGTACAAATATAAGGAACTTGGCCTTGAAAGGAATGCCATTATGATAGTCACTGAATTTAGGGGAAAATTATTTACATGACTATCTGAGAAACATTTTGGAAAATGTCTCTTCATAAAGTGGTCATTATATGGAAAGTTTTGTGTCATGATGATGATGGTAATTATCTTGTTCATTTACTGTTTATTTGCAAATGGCTTTAAGAAATGTAGCGTACATGATTAATAAATTCTGCATTGTTTTTCAAAAACTAAAATTGAGAAATTTATATTCATTAAAAAGGTAATAAACAATTGATATATCCTCCCTGTATTACAAAAGATTTTTGCTAATAAATAGCTCATAGATACAGAATTTCAGCATGTAAAAAGTGTAAAACTCATTGTTGCTAATTTTGAAGCTTGTCTGTGGCTCTTAGATTGCTCCATGACATTCACATTTGTAATGACCTTTCTTTCTTCTTAAATGACAGATTTCATTTGATTTTGTTTGGTAATAATATGTCATTATTAATAATAATTCATCTGTAGCACACTTTGGGTATAAAAGGTGAAGGTGCACACACATATTATATACCTTATATTTCAACAGATAGTAGTAGTTTTCAGGGAGAGAGTACGAAATAGTTGTCCTTCATGATTATGTGAACACTCACCACTTCCAGTTAGTTCCATGCTGATATCAAACTTACGTGTAGAGCTATGTCGTATGAACACCTCGTCGTTCGCTACTCTTCAAGAGTTGACTGGCAAGCTAACAGGCTACTGGCACCAGCTACAGGTATACTCTGCTTCTATTTGAATGGCATGTGTCAGAAGGCATGTTGAGGTAAGTATTGAACTTACTATCACAATGAATGTACATATATATTTAGGAAGAAAAATGAAGTGTAATGTAAATGTTTCAGCTTTCCATACCATTTACAATGACTCAGTACATTGAATATTGTGCTAGGTAGTATGATGCAGCATTCTGTGAACAAACATACTATACCAGCCCTGTCTGGGTTATTCTATTCTAAGATGTGTTCCCACAAACACCAGCTGTTCTAAGAATAGACGAGATTGCTCCCTGGACTTCAGCCAGTTAAGTGATGGGTGAGTCCATGGCCAATGTTAGGGCTCACAGCTGTTGAGAAAAACAATTTGTTGAGACAAAGGGATAACAGCATGCCAAGTTTCTTAACAAGTAAGACATATTTTCTTCTTCATAAGGAGTCATGTGGAGCCTTCAGATTTGTATTTAAATATGTTTCCAAGCTCTAATATGCCCTATTATGAAGTGATTTGGGATATTACTTTCAAGTAAATTAAAGGTCCTTGCCTTATGGTAAAAATAAATAGTCAAATGGTAATGTGTCACTTCCTTATAAATAACAGATGAACAATGGGCAATCACATGTCTAGACTTGCACTCTCACTGGGTTATAAATACTAGTCCTCACGACAAAAGAAGGAGGGAAAGTCTATTAGCACGTACTGAGAATTTTGAAATGACAGCCAGACTAAGTGTAATTCTCATAGTTGAGCTGTAGTTATAATTTCCAGTACCGTACTTGGCAGGTTCCATTTGATACAGACAGTTGTGAACAGGATGACCTGTGATTATTTTTAATAATGCCCTTTCCAAGAAATGAAATAAAAATCCACAGCCTGTTTCCAGTCAGTCGACCGGGTCAGGAATGGAATGAATGAAGCCCCCATCTAGCGGCGAGGATGGGAATTGTGCTGGCTGCCGAAGCCTGTCGCACTCCTTTGGGGCAATGATTAATGAATGACAGATGAAATGAAATGATATTGGAGTGTGTTGCTGGAATGAAAGATGACAGGGAAAACCGCAGTACCCGGAGAAAAACCTGCCCCTCCTCCGCTTTGTCCAGCACAAATCTCACATGGAGTGACTGGGATTTGAACCACAGAACCCAGCAGTGAGAGGCCGGCGCGGCCACGTTAGCCACAGAGGCTCCCCTTTCCAAGAAATACTACACCCTTTTTCTTTCAGAAGAGTTGAGTATGATATGGCCATAAGTTGCTTTTTGAAGAATAAAAACTTTTTTTGGGGGGCTAATTTTCCATGCATTAAGAGTTTCTTTCATTACATGATCTAACCAGGTTTTAGTGGATCAAGAGCTCTTAATTATGTAGTTTGTAGCACAGATTAGTAGTGTACATTGATTATTCCTTTAAACAGGTATGAATATTTTATTTAGTTTATTTTCCAGGTTTAACCGTGTTGTTGTTTTCTGTACATTACATACATTCATTTCATTTCTTGGAAAGGGCATTATTAAAAATCCTGTTCACAAATGTCTGTATCAAATGGAACCTGCCAAGTACGGTACTGGAAATTATAACTACAGCTCAACTATAAGAATTACACTTAGTCTGGCTGTCATTACATACGTAATGTACAGAAAACAACACCGTGGAAGCTTCACCTCTAAGATACAGTTACCGGGCGAGTTGGCCGTGCACGTAGAGGCGCGCGGCTGTGAGCTTGCATCCGGGAGATAGTAGGTTCGAATCCCACTATCGGCAGCCCTGAAGATGGTTTTCCATGGTTTCCCATTTTCACACCAGGCAAATGCTGGGGCTGTACCTTAATTAAGGCCACGGCCGCTTCCTTCCAACTCCTAGGCCTTTCCTATCCCATCGTCGCCATAAGACCTATCTGTGTCGGTGCGACGTAAAGCCCCTAGCAAAAAAAAAAAAGATACAGTTATAGATAAGGATAAAGGTTTCCACCTGTTAAATACAATAAAATAGTGATATTATTAAAATATCACATATTCATTATCTGTCATTCGGTGACTGGTTTCGGCACCTTCCTATGCCATCATCAGCCTAGGAAATTGTTGCAAGGTTTTTTAAAATAGCTACATGAAATACTTGTACTAGTGTAAGAACATAAACAGAGCCTTCTATACTAAGCTGTAAATTTTACAATTATGTATGTGACTTAAAATCTATGTAATTAAAATACAGGTACTAGATTAATCCTTGTGGGATAATAGACATGTCATAAAACATTTATATACATTTTTAAAGCTCTTTGCATTAACTATTAGTTGTAACTATTTTAAAATTAATTATAACACCCAGTTTTGATAAAATCTTTCTTGTAGGGCAAAATTCATACAGCTATAAAGTATATGCCGGTACAACTGGCCTTAAAAGAGTAATAAGAGCATTCCTTTAAAAATTTATGTCCTTAGGCACTTTCCAAAATGCTAAACTAACAGCTGATTTCTAGAATAGTGTTCCCTTTACATGGGTAAAACAACTTATCATAGTCCATTTTTTAACATGAAACAGTTCCTCATAACATATAATCTAAGAACCATCTATAATGTACAGATTTTCTTCCGTTAGAATGAAAGATCTAATGTCACAGTCCTTGTATAGTTGCTCTAAAACAGCTTAATTTGGTGATGTGCTATAAGTATTAGCTCTGTATTTCAATGTTGATCCATTATTAATGTGGGGCTGAAGCCATGCATTGGTTGATGAGATATCTTGAAAATATCAATTTTCAGATGGATTTGAATGAGTTTAGAACAATCTCGAACTAACACGGACCTCGAGCACCAAGTTGACAAGCGTAGAGTTAGTGAGGAACTGTCAACTGTAAATTTTGATTCAATACGGACCAAAAATGAAATTTTTGACTATAAATAACCTGTAAGATAGGTATGAACATTGTTTTAATACCATATGTAACAAAACAAATGACACTGAAATATTATTTGATTGTGATGGTACAGTATGTGTTCAAAATGTGTACCCATCATATTGTACACATTTATCATAATGTATCTGAAGATTTTTCAATTAAATGAACTGCAGATCGTATTCCATAAAAATAAGAAACCAACTATACATTCATACAATGCTACAAATTGGGGCAAATATTCATTTATAGGAAGGGGAGTTAGGAATTGGAATAACTTACCAAGGGAGATGTTGAATAAATTTCCAATTTCTTTGAAATCATTTAAGAAAAGGGCTAGGAAAACAACAGATAGGGAATCTGCCACCTGGGCGACTGCCCTAAATACAGATCAGGATTGATTGATTGATTGATTGATTGATTGATTGATTGATTGATTGATTGATTGATTGAGATTGGATTTATTTATTTATTTATTTATTTATTTATTTATTTATTTATTTATTTATTTATTTATTTATTTATTTATTTATTTATTTATTTATTTATTTATTTATTTATTTATTTATTTATTTATTTATTTATTTATTTATTTATTTATTTATTTATTTTTCCTACTTTTAGAAGCTCCATTCAAGCTTAGTCATCTTCTAACGTATTTCCATGCCATCACTCCACTGAAAGCTTGAAACTTTCCGCTTATTTGTCTCTTTGCTTCCAAATCATTTAGGAAAAGGCTAGGAAAACAACAGATAGGGAATCTGCCACCTGGACGACTGCCCTAAATGCAGATCAGTATTGATTGATTGATTGATTGATTGATTGATTGATTGATTGATTGATTGATTGATTGATTGATTGATTGATTGATTGATTGATTGATTGATAAAAGGACACAAAAAATGACTACCTTCTCGCATGATTTGGAATTGTTTCAAGGTGGGTCATCTCTCTTGAAAACTGATTCTTTCAACTTGCCCCTTATGTAGGCATCTGGGGCCATGAAATCCAGACAGCAGGAAGGGTACAGGAATGGAATTCCATGAGCAATTAGGAGATCTCCAAAGTGTTCTTGGAGAAGGGTAAATGAGTCCTCCATTGTGTTGATGCATCCATTTTTGTTGGAGGAGCAAGTTTCTGGCATGACAAAAATGGTGCAAATCCTGTACAAATGGGGTAATAATGAGGTCTCTGTAGACTGCCTGATCCACTGTTTTTGATTATTTTCAGGATCCTTGAAGAAATAAGGGCTCAGTATTCCAAGACAAGACATGGTGCACCTAATCCGCTCACTGTGTTGTGAAATCTATCTGATACTTTTCTGTGTGTACTAGTCTCATCCTTGTGCAGAGCCATGAAGATTTTTTAACTAAGTACTGACATGGGCTTATTTATGTGCTAATCAGCTTCTTCTTTCACTACTTTGTCCCAGTCTATACTATCTTCCTCCATTCTCCTCTCTTCCTTAACCTACTTCTGCATTGCAGTCTTTCATTACAATTAAGTTTCCTTCAGCTTTGTCTACTACCTCTTCAGACATTCTACTGAATTGTTTGATAAGGGTAAGTTTGTGAAGTGGTCTAGCCAACTGACCTTCTACCTGAGTGTTCTGAGTTTGCATCTTGACAACTTTGGTGGGGATGTTCACTAGGACCGGTGTGTGATAGTAGAAAGGTCCTAAGCTCCCTGCCAAGTCCTGAATTGAGTCTGGATGACCTATCAACCCCCTCATAAAAATGGAAAAATGGCATTAATATTCTTTTAAACTTTAATGTACTCAACTGTTTGGTGTGTGTGGTCAGCCCGGTTGTGTAGTGATAGTATGCATGCCTCTCACCCGGAGGACTTGGACTCAATTCCCAGATTGTCAAGGAATTCTGTTCTGAACTGAGGGCTGGAACAAGATTTTGCTCAGACTCATGAGATCAACTGAGGAGCTTCCTGATATGAAAAGCAGTGGGATAGCCGAGAAAGCCAAGCAATATAGGATGTTGTCACGCTGACCTTGCGGAACTCCACTATTGTACGCCATCTGGCTGGGTAGCAATCATCTTGGCAGCCCAAGACATATAGTCTGTATTATATGGACATTGATTTTGGTGTCTATTGTGATCATTTTTCTCTATGGTGATCACTGAAACTTTCATGTTTTTATATTTTATTATTGGCCAAAAGGTCAGCATACTGGCCTTTGGTTTAGAGAGCCCTGGGTTAATTCCTTTGGCTTGGGGACTGGGTACTTATGTTTGTCTTAATATAGTTCTTTTCATCTACATACAACACACTACAGTACGCTCAAATTTTAGTGATACCTGGTTTTACGGGTGTGAGGAGTAAGGAGGGAGCTCTCCCAGTTCTGGCAATACTGCCAACTAAATGGAAATGAAATCTGAATTGAATCGATAGTATGATCAATCGATATGAATTTTCTAAACCTTTATTATCTTAGCATGAATTCTCTGAAATATCACTTCCACAATCGCTTTCACAATCATCACTGCTATCTTCAGTACTGTTCAAGAGGACAAATTGGGGCAAATATTCGTTTATAGGAAGGGGAGTTAGGAATTGGAATAACTTACCAAGGGAGATGTTCAATAAATTTACAATTCCTTTGAAATCATTTAAGAAAAGGGCTAGGAAAACAACAGATAGGGAATCTGCCACCTGGGCGACTGCCCTAAATACAGATCAGGATTGATTGATTGATTGATTGATTGAGATTGGATTTATTTATTTATTTATTTATTTATTCATTTATTTATTCATTTATTTATTTATTTATTTATTTATTTATTTATTTATTTATTTATTTATTTATTTATTTATTTATTTATTTATTTATTTATTTATTTATTTATTTATTTTTCCTACTTTTAGAAGCTCCATTCAAGCTTAGTCATCTTCTAACGTATTTCCATGCCATCACTCCACTGAAAGCTTGAAACTTTCCGCTTATTTGTCTCTTTGCTTCCAAATCTTCCCAGCCCAAAGTTTGGAATACTTTTGTAACACTACTCTTTTATCAGAAATCCTTTGGATCTTTTCCAGTTTTCAAATCAAAGTAATCCTAGTGAAGGTCCCATACATTAGAACCATTACTCTAATTAGGGTCTTACCAGTGATTTATATGCCCTCTCCTTTACATCCTCATAATCATAAAAAGAGATCTGTAACCTTTATTTATTATCCTGCTTATATGATTACCCCAATGAAGATCTTTCCATATATTAATAGTAGAATCACTGGAGCAATCAAAAAGACAGCTTTCACATTTTCCAAACACTATTTTGACTACAGTTTTTATCATAGGGTATTGAGCTACAGTGACTTTTTCTGATTAGTAGTGAGGATAGTCCATAATAAACATAATTAATTTTGCATCATTGGATAGGACGTTAGATTTGAGATATAATCATCTGCTCATTGTCCGGCTCCATGGCTAAATGGTTAGCATGCTGGCCTTTGGTCACAGGGGTCCCTGGGTTCAATTCCCAGCGGGGTCGGAAATTTTAACCATAATTGGTTAATTTCGCTGGCATAGGGGCTGGGTGTATGTGTCGTCTTCATCATCATTTCATCCTTATCACGACGCATAGGTCGCCTACGGGCGTCAAATCAAAAGACCTGCATTTGGCGAGCCGAACTTGTCCTCGAACACTCCCGGCACTAAAAGCCATACGTCATTTCATTTCATTTGCTCATTATTATTCTATCAACAATGGTAATTTTAAAAACACAACAATATAACTCAGATATATTATGAACTGTACAAGCATTATTTCTTATCCATCTCCGTCAGTGTTGTCATTGGTCAGCTTGTCACAGTCATAGTACAGGGACCCAAGCACAACTGGCCCAGTTCGAATACAATTAGTTCAACTGTTACAATGATAACAGAATCAGAACTAGCCATCTCAAAAATGCCATTAGATACACAAGATGAAGTAAGTATGAGATAAAAAAGAAGCTCAACAACATTCTTTTTCATAATAATTCACCTAATTTCCCTGCTAACACTAATAACAAGAAAGTACAAGCTGTTCATAAACTTCTACATGCCCTAAATAACAAAATAAAAGACGATTTAATTGTGACTAAATCCGACAAAGGCAACACGACAGTAATTATCAATAAGAATGAATATATCAGTAAAACATCAGATTTTTTCAAAGATGGTTCTTTTTCCTTAATCAAAAAAGATCCCACGCAAAAAGTTCAAAGACTCCTCAAACAAACTTAAAAAAACACTTCTTTCCTGCTTACCGAACATGAAAAAAGTCAGCTCATAAGTATGAACCCTGGGCTTCCTACGGCCAGAGCCCTTCCTAAGATATATAAGGCCGGTGTTCCCATTCGACCAATCATTAATTTTAGATCGAGTCCTTTGTATAAAACTTCACACTTCATCCAAAAGTTCCTAAGGAAAAACTATCAATTCTTATCTAAGAAGTCCATTAAAAACACATACGAATTAATAGACAAACTAAACCACTTCCCATTTCCCCGCCCCTCCCCACTTATGTCATTCTATGCTCCTCCCCTCACTAACTTCCTTCCCTTCTGCCTTACGCTGTTCTCACTCTGTTATTGCACTCAACCGGCAAGCTTGTTTCATATTGCGCAAGGTGAGCTCTCAATGTTTGTTCTCTTTTCTTCGCCAGTCTTGTCCCGTCATTTCAATTCTTTCTTGCGTTAACTCAAACTCTCTTTTCTCCAGGTTCATTTAGTTCCTATTGAATTGGGATTGCTCCTTTGTAACACAATAGGATTTCAATCTACCACAAGATATGTCCAACAGTTTTGTCAACACTTAACCTCTGTTTTGGATTTTTTGGACAAAATAATTCCCTATGCACCAATGTTGAACTTCATATCTTCTAGAACTTGATAGAAACATTGGACATTGTTTAAAATCCGACATAAACCAATGTTTAAATGTGCAACCTTGGACTATTCGTCAACTAGAGATTATTTTATTCAATTTTGAGATAATTGTTGTTTAACATTGTCATTTTACGACACATATACCAAAGATTTTATTTGTCACTGTTCAACATAACTTTGCTACATCTACAACAGTTCATATTTTCACCATTTATATGTATATCATTCCACCACATCCCCAGTCCATTCTTTCATTTCTCATCTCACCGCATAACTCTGTTTTAGGACTATGGTATACACTTATGTATCTTGGCTAGGCTGATGATGGTCCTTATAGGACCGAAACTAGTACCTTGTAATAGCACACTGTAATGTTTTTATAAACATCGCATGATTGTTAAGTATTGACAAGGTGGATTAAAAAATTTTGTATCTATTTTATGCACAGCACAGTAAGCATGTCTCATATACCACCACCTCTCACCAATGAAGAATTGCTGAGTCTGTTGCCTGACATTCTAGAAGATACAGTATGTCTGATGTAGAGTGTGGTCCAAAGAAGAAAAGCTGCAAAGATCACTTAGAAGTTAGTAATTCATATCACTCTGAAAACTGGGCTTTTCAGGCTGAAGACAAGTAGTAGTAGTAGTAGTAGTAGTAGTAGTCAGCATAACAACTTTGGTGAAATTCTGTGATTTATACCATATTCAAATTGTAATGATGTCTTGCATAAGCTGAGTTTTCAATTCTATTACAGCCATAGAAACCGTAAATAATACAGTGTATCAGAGGCGATGGATCAACCAAGATATAAGCCTTTCAAGGCCAGGTAATACATTACTAGGTACTGATGGCATCACGGAGTGGACTGTAGCAGACTTTGGGAAGACTACACCCGGGTAGGTTTGCTTGCCATAACATCTTGCTCCATATTCGTAGCGGCAGTGTAAAGAGTGCTTGACTTCTTTTTTATTGTTGAATCAGTATTGAACCACTCAAAATACGCACAGAATCAGAGGCTTACACATTCTTGGGGACAATTTGTGGAGTGTAATTTCAGAAAAACTGAAGACCTTAATTGCCTTAGGGTATGATAGTGGTGTTCATGGAGCCAGTAGCACTGATGTTGATGAACTGTGCTCTAGAAAGTGGGGGCCATCATTTTTCAGCTAAACTATGGTGAGGAATAATTTTCATGAAATGAGCTGATGAACAGCTCTTCCCAAAAAAGAAATCATGCCAATAAATCAGGTAAATTTGAGATTAAATTTTTGACTACTTGTGGATTTTGTCTCAAAGTTTCTTTGCAGTGGGTTCCCTTACCTAAGAAAAGATGAACTCGGACAATGTGACAAAAGACACTTCCTGAGAATATAGTGTACCGGGAACGCCACTACAAGAGAAGTCCGAAGTATGTTTGTTGAACTTTGCGCGAGGTGGAAGGTAGGCAGCCCACCGAACGCAGTGACGTACCCAGCGAGTGATGTGGCCGCCGTAAGCCAGCTATACGCGACCATATATGGTAATGTTCCAGCTTTCACCCTCAAAAGTACATTTTGCGCTACTTTATCACTATTTCGACACTGCCGTCTTAAAAACCATTACATTGGACGTAATCTGTCAAGATTTCAAAAAAATCCACCGAGTATTATAAGAGTTATAAGGGTAGATAATACCCGGGTTCTAGACACTTCCAAGCGAACGGGTATAAAATGAGGACCACCCGACCTGCGAATTCAGTATCTGTCACTCCGCCGTCTCTGTGACACGGGTGACAGGAGAAGTATTGTGTGTGTCGAACTTCTAGTTGACAGTCTTCGAAATCCAAGTATTGGAACTTCGGTATTTTCTCTAAGTGTTCTGTCGGGACTTTATCATATTCTTGAAGTGCCTGATTGGGATTTTGTTATTTTCTGCAAGCATCGCGTTGGAACTTTGTCATATTGACACATTGGAACTTTGTTATTTTTTGTGTGTCGTGATTGGACTTTGATATTTTCTTAAAGAGCCATGTAGGAACTTTGTTATTTTTCTGAAGTGTCTCATTGGAACTTAGTTATTTTCGCCAAGTGTCGCGGTAAGACTTTATTATTTTCTTAAGGTGACATACTGGAACATTGTCATCAGAACTTTATTTTCTTCGAGTGTTGTGTTGGGACTTTAATATTTTGACACATTGGAACTTTGTTATTTTTTTTGAAGTGCCACATAGGGACTTAGTTATCCGACGATGATTGAAAGGACTTTGAATTTTCATGAGTGTTGTGTACCACATTGAACTTACGTTTCGAACTTATTCGAACTTGTATTTTGTGAATCAATTTCTGGAACATTGAAATTTTCCGAGCGTATAGGATGAACTTGTGCCCTACCAACATAAGTCATATCGTTCACCCGAAAGTTTGTTTTCCCAAGTGCCTCATTGAATTTACGTCTTGTAAAAACTGTGAAACTTAGGGGACATTCAACATTACGTTTAATTGTGAAATATGCAATACTTTCCAAGTGCTGTACTGGGACTTGTGTTTTGATTCTTATCCTCATTAAAGACTGTGACAATTCAGAATACGCATGTCGCATTCCCAGAAAGCCTAGAACTTTCCAGTAGTTTGAGTGAATCCATAATTTATGAAGTCAGACTTTTTCTTTCAAATATCATTTTCTTTAATGGCTATTCACTTCGCCTATTGACGGAACAAGACAGTTTCCAAGTGCTATTTATTCCGTTTATTGGCAATGTGTTTTACATCTTCAGAAACTATGCATTAAGAACTGTGGTGACTACAATCCTCTAGAACATTCCAATTTACAGTAAGCTTGCGTTATGAACTTGCATTTCTACTGGTACAAAGTCAAAATAACCTTGTTCTTCGAGTGATTATTCCAGAACATTTTGATTTAATATCTGGAGTGCAGTAACCATAATTAAAAGGTCATATCTGTTCAGACAGTGCCATGAATGTGTGGAGTGCCGTGCAGAAAACTCAAGTGTGAATTACATCTCAAATCGAACCCAGGAACGGGTGCCAATCTTCGAGACATTCCAGAACTCCTCATCCGAGCAGGTGTGGTCCCTGCCCAGGCAATGTCCAGCGCCATCCCAGGACTTGGAGGTACCAACCAGCCACAACACTTCCATGCTGCTGTACGAAGGTGATATGAACTTGCTTTTGATGATCAATAAACTCAATTTATCAAAAGAATCTCTAAAATTGATAACTATACCCCTCTCTGTACCAACTCCAATGATAAAGCCACTCCCTAGGATAAGATCCATGCTCGTTAATTTAATATCAAGCACCTTAAAGATATGAACACTTTTTTACGGATACAATAGTAATGAAAATTATGAAACCATTTCCAAGGATTATCCACAGACAATTTCTTCACAACAGTGAAACTTGGCAAGAAGTTGAAAAATAATGGAATGAGTGTTTTTGGGACCATGAGAGGATCAAGGAGAGAAATTCCTAACACTGCAAAAGCTGTGAAAGCTCCTCTTTATGATTCAGTTCTCCTGAAACATTCCAATCACACTCTCATGGTGTATCAAGGTAAACACAATAAGAACATCCTTGTGTACAGTAGATTGCAGTTGGAAATTGAACGTGAAGCAAATTCCAAAAGGAAACCTTAAACAGTCAGCTTGTACAGTAATACAAAATCTGATGTCAACATGCTTGATTAAATGGGAGGAATATATACTGTTTAATCTGGAACACGTAGGTGGCCGGTTCATGTATTTCACAATATCCTTGACTTGGCAGCATTGACTTCCTGGACCATTTACGAGAAAGTGACGAGAAGAAGATTACATTATTCAACAAAAATGCACTTTGGAATTCTTTCCTAGATGAAAAGCTAAACTACCCTAATTTTGGGTTGAGAAAAACAAATATGACATCACATTTTGTTTGTCAGCTCTAGTTTTTTACTTTTAGTATTTATACTTGAAATACACTTCAAAATCCTTTCCTTTCTGAAAATAGCTAAACTACCCTAATTTTGGGTCGAGCAAAATGAATGTGACATTAGATATTGTTTAGTAGGTCTAACTCTGGTTTTATAGCATCAACAACCTCAAATAAAAGGACTTATTCACATGAACGTCTTCTCTTTGCTAGTTGCTTGAACTCCTTTTCTGGGTTGTCTCTTCTCATTGTCCAACAGCAGTCCGCAAGCATAGAAGTGTTCCATTTTCCCTGACACCTTCGTTCCATTTGCGAAATGTCCTGACGGAATTGCTCTCCATGTTCATCACTTACAGCACTGCAGTTGTCAGGTAAGAAGTCTAGATGAGAATGTAGGAAATGGAGTTTAAGTGATATGTTACAGCCTAATTGATGGTACTTTTCTAAAAGATTATTCACAATCGCAACATAGTTGTTAACTCATCGATTTCCCAAGAAGACGTTCACAACATCTTTAAATGCTTTCTCATGGCCTTGGACAACTTGATCAAAGTTTTTATTTTCAAGAAGATGACGAATCTGCGGGCCAATGAAGATACCTTCTTTAACTTTAGCATCACTTCTTCTTCTTTTACCGTTTTTCCCACACTTGTGGGGTCACAGGTGCAAACTGTGTCGCACATGTGGATTTGGTCCTGTTTTACGACTGGATGCCCTTCCTGATGCCAACCTTATATGGAAGGCTGTAATTGCTATTGCATGTTTCTCTGGTGGTTGGTAGTATAGTGTGTTGTCTGAATATGAAGAGGAAAGTGTTGGAACAAACACAAACACCCAGTTCCCGAGCAAGAAGAATTAAAATCACCGACCTGGCCGGGAATCGAACCTGGGACCCTCTGAACCGAAGGCCTCAGTGCTGACCATTCAGCCAATGAGTCGAACTTTAGCATCACTGATTTGTGGAAATAGTCCTCTGAGGTACTGAAAAGCTTCTCCGCCCTGTTCCATCGCCTTTACAAAGTTCTTCATTATCCAAGTTTTATGTGTATAGAGGGGGAAAAAGCATTTTGCTTCTTTCTACGAAAGGATCATGCCGTACATTTTTCTCTGTTGGGCAGAGATCTTCTCCTCGGGGCCAGACCTTTTCCTTGTAATGATATGACCTAGCCCGACTGCCCCACTGACACAAGAAACAGCAGTACTTTGTGTATCCCAACTGCATGCCCAGTAATATTGCAATAACCTTCAAGTCTCCATAGATCTTCCACTGATGGTTGGTGTACTTAATTGTAGTCAGAAGTGATTTCATATTTTCTTAGGTTTCATTCATGTGGACAGCATGGCCTATAGGAACTGAAGGGAGGGAATTGCCATTGTGTAAAAGTACAGCTTTTAAACTTAACTTTGAAGAGTCTAATGAATAGTCTCCAGTCTTTTGGATTGTACTCCAAGTGTAAAGCTGTCATCAAACCACTCACGTTACAACAGGCATCAAGAATAAATAGTACCTTACATTTACACACAAACTAAAAGAAAAAATCAACATCATTCAATACCTGAAACAAGCTATTCAGAGCAAATGTCACAAAACATTAGCAAGAATGACAAATTTCACAAAACATTAGCAAGCATGACTGATGATTTCTGCATTCAGTTATGCTAACATTGTCTCTAGACTCCAATGTTTCCTACTAGTTCTAAAAATTACCCTTAACCCATCATTGCTGTGCTCAGGTGTGCCAATACAATCTCCAGGGGTCAAATGTTGTAAAAATTAACTAAACTGGGCTGTATCTGAGAACCAAGAGCTAACTGAAAGTTTTAAAGATCTTTTTTTTTTCTCTCTCTTTTTTCATGATGAAATGAATCAGAAATAGCTATTTTCAAGTCGGATAGATTTTCATTGTTGACCAGTGTTGGCTGCTGAAATTACATCCTGAAGCTGGCAGAGAAGCTTCTTATGGAGTGCATGGAGAATTAATTTCCTTATAAAATGTTTTATCAGTAGCAATGGCTGTGAAGTGGTTGCTTTGAAAGCTCAGTAAATCCTAATAATATAATTTATGCTGGGCTGAGTGGCTGGCCTTCTAACCCCAACTTGGCAGGTTCGATCCTGGCTCAGTCCGGTGGTATTTGAAGGTGCTCAAATATGACAGCCCCACGTCGGTAGATTTACTGGCACGTAAAAGAACTCCTGCGGGACTAAATTCCGGCACCTTGGCATCTCCGAAGACCTTAAAAAGGTAGGTAGTGGGATGTAAAGCAAATAACATTATTATTATTATTGATATAATTTATCCTTTATCAGTGAGATTAATCATGGAGATATGACAGGGAAGTGTAGTGAAAATTAATTTAACAGCTTGAAGGATTGTTCTAATTGCTTTGATTATTATTTGTTCTTTCTGAAAGTCACAATATTTGTTGAAGAATAAACTGTGCAGACCTATATGCTAACAACACAATGGACCGAAGCCTATGTATGCACTGAAAATTAATGATAGAATGATAGATACCAACATTTTCCATGAGATGTCGTGCTTTTTTTCAGGATACTTTTTTTTTTTTTTTTTAAATACCTTATCCTTCAGTCCACAAAGAAGCTTGAAAATCTTATAAAGATCCTGCTTTTTAAAAGTATCCTGCAAAAGCACTGCAAAATAATTTTTTGCATTTAAATTGTTATATCTCTTTTCCAGAATTTGTAATTATAATTATGATTCATACGAATGAAAGGGAATGAGAAATGACACATTTATTTAAGTTGGCTACAGCTGAAAATATAAACACTCCCGTTTCCCGTTCATGTTACATTCACGATAGGAAGGGTAGTGTACTATATTCTGTGTAGTGGTGAAACGCTGGCAACCAGGAATGAGTTAGCTGGAAAATTTATAATGTCCAATAACGGTCCATTTATGTTGGTATTATAGTGGTGATTATCCAGATGACCAGTTAATGTGGTTAGAAATATCTGTGGTAATCATGGCAAAAATAAAAGGTATGTACTGGATGCTGAATTAGTTTTCCTACCCATCTATAATACCAGATAAATTATAATAATTTTGTTTGGCTATTTCTGGCCGGGTGCAGCCCTTGTAAGACAGACCCTCCTATGAAGGTGGGCGGCATCTGCCATGTGTAGGTAACTGCGTGTTATTGTGGTGGAGGATAGTGTTATGTGTGGTGTGCGAGTTGCAGGGATGTTGGTGACAGCACAAACACCCTTCCCCGAGCCAAGGCAATTAACCATTTAACAGGAATAGAACCCGGGGCCCTGTGAACCGAAGAGCACTGCGCTGACCATTCAGTCAAGGAGCCAGACAACAAATAAATTGAAAAGCAATGTTCGCTGCACCAAATATTCAGTATTGTTTTCAATATCAAGCAGTAGGAAAAGCAGAATTTGTACAACAATTGGAAGCTAAAATAAGAAGCACAAACTTGCCAACAATGCTGCTGCATCCAGCTCATTTCTCACTACTTCCTTTCGAGGAACTGAACTGGTGTCACCACAACAGAAACTGGCAGTTTCTGAGGGCAATTTTGCATTCCATACTGTTAAACATAATCAAGCATTTCGATCCAAAATATTTTTGTACTAAGATACAGTATGAAGCTATTATCACTATATGGTTAGTTCATTGTCATATCTGAAGTGAAATAGGATTTGGAAATTGTGAACTATGTTTCTGTGTACACAGACTCTTCACACCATAAATCCACCAAGCTTTTGCCCCTTCTGGTTCGCTATTTTATTTGCAATACTGAAGTATAGGTAAAATTCTGAAGAACAGGTATGGGAAAGTGCTGACATTATTTCATCGTTTGTCTTGAAAATGCTGTGTGATTTTCATCCTTAAACTAAAGTAGGTGGACTTTGTGCAGACAACACTAACATCGATGGCCCATCTTGGAAAGGTTCTAAAAATATTTATTCCATCATGCAGAAGTCTCTTGAGAAATCGATTGTTGGTGTCAGTTGCAGTGCTCATATTGTCACCAGTGCTATACAAACTGATGTGGACTGTGTTCCAGTTTATGTTGAAAGTGTAGTGCAGAAAATCTACTCGTATTTTCACTGTTACATTGTTCGTGAGACCGCCTTGATGGATTTTTGTAATTTAATCGAGATTGAGTATTCCAAAGTTCTTGGTTTCAGTTGAACAAAGTGGCTTTCCTTGTTACCTTCCATTGAATGAGTACTGGAGTTGTACCTTGCCCTGAAATAATATTTTGAATCATAAAGGAGGTGTCCATCTGTACTCAAACATTTCTTTGATGATCCCTTGCCTGAGGTGCGGTTGAATTTTGAGCAGCTCTTTTTCTTAGTGTTATTCAGTTATCAGAAGGGCAACATGTTGGATGCTTGTAAAGAACTTGAAGATCTCAGGAAAAAGTTCTCAAGTAGGTTAGACTGTGTATTTGTATCCTCGGTTTTTCAATCAAAACTAAATACCATTGAAAATGATAGCTTAGTCAAGGTTTCACATTTCAAAAGAAACATTTTACTGTGCTTGCTTCAAATACTTAGACCAGTGGACTTCTCATTTTTCTGAACTCTCTTAATCATTAGATTTTGTACTTAAGTACACAGAGAAACACATGTGACTCAGTGCTTTTAATGAGATTTGTAGTGTCAGAAAATGCGTTACAGTTACTAAAGTAAAGGAATGGAATTCATCTCAAACATCAACTCATTTGAGGTGGGTAGAAATATTCACTAATTTTGAAGATAGGAATATTGGCTACAGGAATATAGATAATGTTGTAGAATTTGTGTTAAGCTTGCCTGCTACAAATGCTAAAGCCTGAAATTGTAAAACGCATCTTAATGACAATGTGGAAGAATTATATCTGTGTAGAGATTTATGATATCAAAATCAAAATCTCTTTATTTGCAAATGAGGTGTCTACGTCGGTGGCAAATGGTACACTAAAATACATTATTGTCAAGCACTAAATTTTAAATTAACAAAAGACAAAGAAAATTTTCCTAGAATACAATATTATACAATTTACGCTTATAATTATTTCTATTAAACACACACATCATCCTTAATAAATTTATATTGTTTACAAAATTCTACTTATAATATCTCCTGTACTTACAAACATAGTCATATCATATACAGTATGTGAAATTACTTCTACAACTGGTATAAGATTAAAATGAACATTGTATTTATTTACATATTTATATTTTACCCATTTTGAAACCTAAGTAGCATAACGACCTGCTGCGTCTTAACCAAAGCCCCTTTTGCCACCACTTTTCAGAGTTCCTGAAGGGCCTTCACAGCTACCGGAGCGGTCCCAGGGCCCTCGAAGTCCCCACTGTACTTCACCCCTACAGGCAGTCCCCTACTTGGGCTGTCCAAACTCCATAGACCAGGGGATGGAACTAATTAAATCACACACATTTTTTTTTTTTTTTTTTTTTACAATATCCTGCACTGGTCGAATGCCCTCTAATATTTAATTTATTTTCTCTGTTGCTGTTTATTCTCTTCTTGAATATCTGTACAGATTTTGTAAAAGGATCAAACGTTACCCCTGTTAAACTGTTCCACTCCTTCACGCCCTTCCCAATGAATGAATATTTACCCCAATCGCTTCTGCTAAAATTCCTTCTAATTTTGTACTTGTGGTCAGTTCTGCCAATATAATTATTTTTCAACTAAAGCCTCTCACGGATTTCTCTCCATGCTTCTTCTCCTGTATAGGCTCTATATAATCCTATAAGTCTAGTTTTCTCCCTCCTCTTACTTAAAGTTTCCCACCCTAGTTCCTTTAACATTTTTAACATTTCTGATACACTACTCTTTCTCCTGAAATTCCCTGTTACAAATCTTGCTGCTTTCCTCTGCACACCATCTAGTTCTTTTATTAGGTATTCTTGGTGAGGATCCCAAACACTGTTTGCATATTCCAATAATGTACGAACCATACTTAAGTAATTTTTTTCTTTTAATTCTTTGTTGCATCCTTTAAGTAGCCTCTTTATGACATGTAACGATCTGTATGCTTTCCCAACAATGTCATCAACATGACCCTTCCAGTGCAAATTACTTTCAAATCTCACACATAAGTATTTGCACTTGCCATCTTTTGGGATAACTACCTCATCCAAAGTATATTCAAATTCAGTTTTAAAGCTCCTGTTTGTAAATGTTGTAACAGTTGATTTGTCTCCATTAACCTTCATATTATTTTCTTCAACCCATTCTTGGATACTCTCAAGGTCCCTTTGTAATTCTGAACAATCCTCAGTGTTATTTATTTCCCTATAAACAATTATGTCATCTGCATACAGTCTTATTTTTGATATTATATTGTTCCCTAAATCATTTGCATATACAGTATTAAGAAAAGTAACGGACCGATTATACTACCCTGTGCAGTTCCCTTCCAAACTTTCTCTTCCTGTGATATATTATTTCCTACTTTGACTTTCTGAACCCTTGAATTTAGAAATGTTCTTATCCAATGTATAACCCTTATGTCCAATCCTATTCCCTCCAATTTCTTTAATAATATTCCATGTTCCACTCTATCAAATGCTTTGGAAAGATCTATGGCTATGCAATCTAACTGGCCTCCTGAATCCAACTGATCTGATATGTCCTGCTGAAATCCCACCAGTTGTGCCTTACAAGAAAATTTCTTTCTAAATCCATACTGGCTCCTCATGAACCAATTTTTATCATCACATATCCCTCTGATGTACTTTGCTATTAAACTCTCCAGTATTTTACAAACTATACTGGTCAGGCTGATTGGTCTGTAGTTCTCTGGTTTCCTTTTATCACCCTTTCCTTTATAAATTGGTATTATTATAGATTCCTTCCATTCTTTTGGTATTACACTATTATTTATGACATAGTCAAAGAGAAATTTTAAATAAGGCACTATGTACCACCCCATTGTCTTTAGCTTGGAAACTTAAAGTTTTTGAATGAAATTAATTTGAGTGAAAAGTATGATACTTCGGTCAAATTCTCGTATATTTTTTAAATTAAAATGTGAAATATTCCATCTAATTTTCTGAAAAATATAAGTTCTTCCATGTTTGTTCTTCATTTCTAAATTTGAACATAATTCTAATTGTTATTCAGCAATGAATTATGATTATCGAAAGAGTGGCCGGAGTTACCCCATGTTTTGGGGTAACTTCGGCCGCCATAAAGTTTTCTTCAATGTAGGCCTAGTGTTACTTTGGCCACTGTGAGTGTTTTTTAAAAACCTAATGCTCAGTATCAACAATCATGAACAAATGAAAACGATTTGTGGTGAAACAGAAGTATTGTGATCAAATTCACATTTTCCACAAAGAAGAAACTATTTTATTGAGCCTAAGCATACAAGTATTGTATGATATTACAAATTACACATTGCATTGCATAAATATTTGTAATGGTACAAAAGATAATAAATAAAAGGTACGAAAATCATAAAGCCCAATTGTATGGAGAGAAAATGAGATCGGAAAAGAAGCAATCTTTTAGACTGTTCTCATAATACACTGTCTTCTAAATTAGGAAATATCTGGGCTGTCAATCAAGTTCTTAAATGTGCATTGTCCATGTCAACTGATTTCCATCTATTTACCATTGAAAATGGGAACCGTCTTTTCCCTCCCTGTCGCGATAAACTTCCCGTTTATTGTTATTGTTGCTTTATTAATCTCTTCTAAAGCATTCTTGAAGTAAACAGGATTGTAATTACAATACCTGTTGCCGCGTAATGTCTTCCTCTATGTTCTTGGCATGGCCAAAGTTACCCTGGAAGAGGACAACTTTCATCATAGAAATATTCCCTGAAAAACCTATTTTTGAATAAAATGCATCAAATTGGGTTGATCAGTTACCAGACGTACTTACATTTTGACCCCATGAACCACTGGAATGGAGAATCGAATTCTGGGGCTAGAGAACAGTTTGTTTTCTGCTGTTACCAGACAAGACAATAGTCGGGGCTGCAAAAAAAATTGACTGACTCAAAAATGAGCCCGCCAATGTTCTTTGGACTACCGAGTGTTGATAGAGCATTCTGTTGTATGCGCATTTTAGTTGTTGCAAGTGGTTCATCTTTTTCAGTATAAGTCCTAAATTTGCCACTGAAATAAATAAATAAATACATAAATAAATAAATAAATAAATAAATAAATAAATAAATAAATAAATAAATGTAATAATGAAGGAAGTAAGATATTTCAATAATAAAAATTGCCTGGTTTTATTAGCCGGTTATTACTGTACTTAATGGTAACATTTCTTTATATTACAACGCCTGGCAAAAAATTCGTGGAAGCAATGCCAGGACTCATCTAAGGGCCCCGTGATCACCAATCCACATTCCCAAGTTCAGAGCACCTTGTGCCACTTTTAATCGCCTTTTTTACTCTCCTACAGGGGGACGACTATGATAAAGAGGATTCATGAATTTAGACTTTTGTTGCTTAGTCCATATCAACGCCAAGCATTACTGCCTTGGAAATATTGTTCAGTCATGCTAATTGATGATGGTTTTTGTCATGATTATGTTAAGGTGTAAATACGCATGGTCATTGGTGCATATAGAGATGGAAAATTGTGAAGATGATTATCACAATCAGAAAAGTTCATGTTATGTACATAGACCGAGAAGCAGCAATCCATTGGCATTGCAACTACCAAGTTCTTGTCTATTACATTTTCCCATAGCAGATTATTCTTCCCAGCTCTAGTATTCAAGGCACCGAGTAGGAAGAGCTTATCTTTAGTTGGTACGTTGGAGATGATTGTGGAAAGCAAGTTATAGAACTGGTTTTTAGCACCTTCATCAGCATCTAATGTCGGAGCATAAGCAGAAATGAGAGTCATGTAACTATCTCCGGAGAGTGTATACGGATATATATCTAGTGGTATATCTATCATGATATTGACATGAGCTAAAATGGAAGAGCACACATTTTGACAGTTGCTGAACTCTGCCTACTGGTATTTTTTGTTGTGAAAGTGGCCAACTATGTACATAATGTGGCAATATAATGCTCATAATTATTACCCACAATGATTCTATTCCTAGTTATATGAGTGTTATATGCTGTAGCTGTTGTGATTATAAATTGCATGTTGTGTGAAAAATAATGTTATGTTATCAGAAAGACAGTTTAATGCCAAACAAAACTCTCTGAGTCCCATAATGTACCTTTTCTCATTATTATGTATTTGTGTATTCAATAAAGTTACCTACACCATATTTCAATGATATTTTTTCAACATGAACAAAATTCAAGCAGAAATTTATTTTGTTGTTATCATGGGCATGAGAAGGTTTAAAATATATTGGATAAGTAATAGACAAAGAAGGAGGATGTGGAAAGGATGTTAGAGAGAGAATCATAGTTGGCCAGAGGAAGTGTGGAGAAGCATCTGTAATCATATGTAATAAGAGAATGTTTCTAAAACTAAGGGTAAAGTTATATACAACTGTGACTGATAAGAGGAACTGATACATGGAGCTGTAAGGAGAATGTTAAAAAGTTAGAAAGAGTGGAAATGAGATTGTTAAGATGGATGATGGTAGTAACATTGACAGGCTAAGAAATGACGGTGTTAGACAAAATAATAATAATAATAATAATAATAATAATAATAATAATAATAATAATAATAATAATAATAATAATAATAATAATAATAATAATAATAATAATAGTTTTACACCCCACCAACTACTTTTACAATTTTTGGAATTTTGTCCTGCATGAGTTCTTTAACATGCCAGGAAATTTACTGACACGAGGCTGATGTATTTGAGTACCTACAAATACCACCAGACTGAGCTGGGATCGAACCCACCAACTTAAGTTCAGATGGCCAGTGCTCTACTGCTTGGGCTACTCAGCCGAGCATTAAACAAAGAGTTGGTGCGACTGCCATCAGAGAAAAGATATAGGAAAGTCGATTGAGAAGGGTGGGATGACCATGTTTAAAAAAAGGAGGAAACAAAGGCTGTGAAGAGAACATGGAATAAACCAGCGAGAGGAAAGAGGTCAAGATGAAAACAGAAAATGAGGTAAAGGAATCAGATTGTGGATGACCTAAAGAAGATAGGACTTTATGGAGAGAATGTGAGGGAGAGACAAAAATGAAGGAAATTCATTGTTGCACCTGATGGAACTGAGATAATAGGAAGACTTTATTACAGATTAAGCCTACTTTGCCTGTTTCCTCAATTATTCTCCAGAGATGCTGTCACTACCGACAGCTTTATGATTCTTTAGGTGTTTTATTGCAGCTTCTACTTCACTTCTTAATATTTTGATGCATTAAGATTTCCATGTAGATTTTTGGAGTCAGTTTTGAATATGTCTCCCTTCTGAATATATTCACAGTATTATTTCCATCTGTCAGCTACCAGTTCCTTTTCTATGACTAAGCTCCATTCACAGTATTATTTCCATCTGTCAACTACCCATGATTACAGCTCCATCTTCCCTTTCATCTGCTCATGAACAATGTTTACTGATGCTGATGCTTGTTGTTTAAAGGGGCCTAAGATCTAAGGTCATCAGCCCATACAAGGTTTAAAATCATGGGTAAGTTTCTTTACTTTTATAAAAAGATCACGAGGCTGAATGTGTTTCAATTTTTGTACATGCTTCATGGATTTACTGTGACTTATCTTGCGTACAATTCTTATTTATTTTGCAGCTAGGTAAATTACACATTTGCTGAGGTTCATTACTATTGATGGCACCCTTTTTAAATTTCTTCCTTTGTTCCATCAGGGCTAATGGGTTGGTGCTCAACGAAGATTTATTGCAGGTTGCTGATTCAAAATGTACTTCATCAATAGAGGAGGTTACAATATCTTCACCATTCTTCCCCATGGTATATACGGTGTCATCTGGGGTTGAAGCCATGTCTTGTAGTTTTAGCTGGGCAATATTTCCGAATCTATGGAGAGCAACATAATTCTGTGCCCCAGTTTCTTTTTTTTAGTCAGTTTAAAATTCTGTCTCAGTTACTCTGTAAGGAGTAGGCCTATATATCAGAACTGCAGTCTGCACGAGGATAGGTTTTACTGTTAAGAGTAAGTGATTTCCAATATTTCTTCACCAAAATGAAGTCAGTCTGGTTCTGAGCACGACCCTCAGAAGATACCCACATATAATAACATCTAGTATAATACTGAAACAAGGTATTTGCCACCATCAGGCTGTTACCCTTACAGAACTGTAATAGACGTTCTCATTTCTTATTCCTAGACAAGAGCATCCAACATGTGCTCTGAAATGGTTATCGCTTGTGGTACCACCAATCTATGCCTGTTGTCATTTCTTGATGGATGTAGTATTTCATATCTGTCTCTTAGCACAGGCCAGAGCAAAATGTAGCAACCATCAAAGTCTTATGAGGTATGGATGTTGCTGAGTAATGACATTCAGAGCATGACTAGTGTGTCTGAGTGTCAGAAAAGGTGCTACTCGTAGGGTCAGTCGTGCTGCAATAGCACTTTCTAGCCCAGTGAGGATAGCAATGGCAAAGGATATCTCTCCTCATCTTGTCTAGTATGCCTCATTTTGGCACTGCCATTGGTTATTGTGGTTTCCCTACAACCGCACAATTTTTGATGTTACCATCTGAGGATCCAACCTACCACACATGGTCAAGAAAGGGTTAAATTATATCAAATAGTTGTATTATGAGGAGTCACTTAATAGTTATTCAGTGAATCATGAATTCCATTTATACCGGTAAATTTAACGCTCCATCAAGCACACGGTTTTGCTGAACCCCAATAGTCGTGCTGGGTCTGGTGGCTCCATACTGTTGGTTCTGAAGTTATTGTTCATTATTTGTGTTACTGGAATATATATTGTTGCTAATTTACACATATACATAAGAAGCATTAAAATGAATATTTAAATTGAAATTAGAATTCATAATATCTTAACAAATCGTCTACAATATACAAGTTTCAAATTAAATCTAATCAAAGATGGTGTTAATTCACAATTTCTCATATTTTTCTTAGTAGATATCTTCAGCAAACATCATCTTTTTTTTTTTAGTTAAGACATACTCTTAATTTAGTCAGAATCACTGACACTTTCTGTACAGTCCATGAGAAAACATTTCTCGCAAACGATTTTTGCATGTTTGTTCAGACATAAGTAGGTTTTGCACTTTTTACACGCATATTTTCTATGGCAATCCTTTGTCTCCTTGTAGCATGGTTGACATCTTTTCCTCTTCTTGCTACTGGGCTCTGAAACATCTCCCAAGCCATCTTCTAATTGCACTTGAAGTTTGTATTTCTGTAGCAGACATTTAATTTCATTTGGCAGATTTGATATTAGTACTCTCCTTTGCAGTTGCTCCAGCAGTAAACCACAAGCCAAGGTTTTTAAATTCTCACGTCTGTCGGAGTATTTATTTTTGAGTTGATGATGATGATGATGATGATGATGGTGACACTTGTTGCTTAAAGGGGCCTAACATCTAAGGTCATTGGCCCCTATTTATTTTTGTTTCCCAGGAAAATAATTTTTGAGATTATACCTGCAATGTTTAGGATGCGGAAAAGGATTACCATCAGCTACTTTCTTTCGATCTTGCCACATCATACGTACCTCTCAATTTATCAACATCAACTCCAGATTTTGTGTCATCATAATGAAGTATCATCTCAGGTTCCTTGTTTACACTCTCTGACACATCATTTGATGATACATTCAGACTTGAAAGAAGAACCACACTTCTACTTTTTTTTGGAACATATGAAACAAGAGTTTCATTTTTTGTGAAACTTAAGATGCTATCATATTGCTGACGGCCTTTGGGAGAAGTGAAAATTACTGGTAATTCCCTCTTGTTTTCCCGCACTGTCCCTATGAAAGATAGTTTTCTTTCCTCTAAGTCTCTTACTAACTTCAAACTGGTAAACCAACTATCTGTCATAATTTTCCTTCCTGTACCATATTTTGATTCTGTAAGTCCATGACTACATCTGCAGACTTGCTTCTTTGATAGGATCCTTCAGGTTGCTCTCTATAATATATTTCCATGCTATAAGTGTAGAACAGTTTTGCATCACACAAATAAAATATCTTGATACCGTACTTGCTTTGCTTTGATTGTATGGACTGACGAAGTCCACATTGGCCACGAAATGCTGGAAGCTGTTCATCGACAGTGACATTTTGATTGAGAGAATAATGTATTTGGCAATTGTGTACAAAAATTGTCAACATTTCTCTCACAGCTATTAACTTACCTGCCTTTCATTGCCCTGTCCTTGAGGTTTTGTCATCAAAATGAATACATCAGATTAAGAATCAGAATTGTTTTCCAGACATTGTTCTTCTAAACATATTGATACAAAGGTCATCTGTTGTCTAGTAGTAATGAATATTTTGACGTCCACCATGAAATACTCCTGCAAGGTACAATTAATCCAAGAATGCTTTCATTTCAATGACATCTGTCCATCTGCTATCTCATTCATGATCATATTTCTCTTTCACATTATCTACATAATTGTTTGTATTTTCTACAATCAACTCCAACACAGCCTCACTAAAGAAAAGCTTCCAACAATCGAGTTCCATTCTGACATTCTTATCAGTCCCCACGACACTCTGTGAACTTTCCCTGGTTCCTTATCCATTTCATACAGTCCTTGCCTAAAAATAAAGACAGTAGTCGATTTGAAGGTCGTCTGTCCAATAATAATAATAATAATAATAATAATAATAATAATAATAATAATAATAATAATAATAATAATAATAATAATAATAATAATAATAATAATTTTGTGTGGCTATTTCTAGCCGAGTGCAGCCCTTTGTAAGGCAGACCCTCTGATGAGGGTGGGCGACATCTGCCATGTTTAGGTAACTGCGTGTTATTGTGGTGGAGGATAGTGTTATATGTGGTGTGTGAGTTGCAGGGATGTTGGGGACAGCACAAACACCCAGCCCCCGGGCCATTGGAATTAACCAATGAAGGTTACAATCCCCAACCCGGCCGGGAATCGAACCCGGGGCCCTCTGAACCGAAGGCCAGTATGCTGACCATTCAGCCAACGAGTCGGACAATAATAATAATAATAATAATAATAATAATAATAATAATAATAATAATAGACTACTACATAGACTGCTTACCAATAAAATAACTAGTATCATCCAATTCAACTCATTCATTGTCCTCCTCCTCCTCCTCATCAACTTCATGGCCAGTATCTGAGTCTGCAGATCTTATTTCAACTTTATCTTCAGTATCAGAGTCATTACTTTCTTCACAATCGTCGTCAAGTAGTAAATCATTACCAACATCTATACCAATGACCAGCTGTTGACCCCAAACACAAGAAGCTTCTCCTATGCATACGATCTAGCACGTAGTGCACAAGACTCAAGCTTTGAATCCATGGAGAGAAATCTGACAACTGCCCTTAGAAATCTGTCAAGTTACTACAGTAAGAACCAACTCAGGCCCAATTCTTCTAAGACTCAAGTATGTGCCATTTAAGGAATAGGGAAGCTCATAATGCAACTGTCCATGCAAATGAATGTAGCATTCTCATTCAGAGGGAAAGAGTAAGTTGACCGGTATATTCTTATGGATAAAAGCTGTTTTTGCCTGAGGAATATAGTATTTAACTTCAGTAGTCTACTTTCAATCCTTTGTAATATTCTGATCTAGGTAAGTGAAAGACTTGACTTGTTCTAGCTCCCTTTGTGGATCAGTAGTAGTGTGTCAGCCTCTGGATCCCAAGATAGCAGGTTTAAACCTGGCAGAGGTAGTCAGATTTCTGAAAGGTGAGAAGAAAGTCCATTCAACACTCCACGTCATACAATATCAGCATGTCAAAGATCTCTTCTGGTGACACTTTCAAGTGTTCACCTGACAAAATTAATTAAAAGCCTACCAATAACAAATGTCCAAATAAAAAACCATGAGAATGTTCATGTTCATGGCCAAGTCATCATGGGTCAAGATGGCAGTATAACCAGTTCACATCAACTTATCCTTAAGAGTTTATTTATACCCCTCTTGAATATACTTTTACTTGATGCTATATCAAGCTCTTGTCGCCTATTAATAGTGTTAAAGTGAGTTGGGAGGCAGATTAGGAAAGATTGTTGAAGTATTGAGTGCTGAGTGTGGGGAATGTGGAGAAGAACTTTGATTCTGGTGGAGCAGGAAGGAACACAGAGAGACAAGATGTTCCGAGCAGTAATGCCCATTTAAGATCCCATGGAGGAAACTCAGGTCATCTACCTGTTGCCTGGTGTGCAGCAGTGACACATGTATTGCCCTTAATACCTGCTGCATAGACAGATTTCTGAGCTAGGGGTTTCTGTTCTTTACAATTGCAGTAAAAAAGGACACTGTTCTGTCTAAATGGTTAATATTGGAGGGGGAGGCTGTTGTCCAAATAATTGGAGAGCAGTAGTTCAAGTGTGGTTGAATGATTGTGAGGAAGAAGTGATAAAGAACAGTGGGATCAGAAATTTCTGTGAAGTGATAGAGAATGCTTAGTAATTTCATAGCCTTGGTTGTATATGATTTAATGTGGTTCTTGAATTGTAATTTCATATTGAATATTAGGTACACCTAAGTCACGCTGTTGCATAACTACGGCAATGGGCGTATTGAGTAGGTAATACAATGTCGGTAGAGAAGATTTACATAGGGTTATGGTCACGTGGCTGAATTTTTGTGGATTGGGAATAAGTTTCCAAATACGGCACCGGTTCAAGAGGACATAAAGTGAGGACTGTAGAAGAGCTGCATCTGCTGGAGTTTTGATCTCCCTAAATATCTTTCAGTCATCAGCAAAAAGTAGGGTATTTGCTGTTTCATTGAGTTTGGACGGCAGATTGTCCATAAATAAAGAAAATAGCAAAGGGCCAAGAGCACTGCCTTGTGGGACACCAGAGATGATTGGTAACCATGAGGATGATGTGCCTGATAATACCACTCTTTGCTAATGGTTTTGTAAGAAGCCAGCAAGAAGGGTCAGAAGACTGCTACGTATACTAAATCGTTCAGAGAGTTTATGGAGCAACAGAGTGTGGTCTACAGATTGAAAGCTTTCAAAATGTCTTTGTAGCAGATATCCAGCTGTGATTTAGCTGCAATGCCATGCGATGCAAATCTATGCAGAGTGGCCTGGTTTGTTAAACAAGAGCTGCCTGGTAGAAAACCATGCTGATTGGTTGAGATATAGGGTGAGGTGAATGCAAGGAGATGCCGGTGTATAATTTTTTCCAAGGTAAAGGGTAGTGTGGAGAGAACAGAAATTGGTCGGTAAGATGAAACCATGACTAATAGAATAACAAGTGTGATGACTCAGCCGTTATAGCATGGTAGTTTGTGGACCCGCCACTGCAAGCGACGGTGTCTAACATGTGCTCAAGTAGTGCCGGGAAGCCATGAGTAGGAAAGTGCGAGATATTTCAAGTCAATAAGTTGAATTTTCTATGCTTTCAGTTCCTAAACTCAGTTCATTGTGTGTTGTGCACTTAAAGCACGTGTGTTATGTGGCTTGATTAAATTAATAGTTCAGCATGCCGTACTGTTTTGTGGCTGGCTGTAAGTCAGGCTATGGTAGAGTAGTTAATGGTATTAAGATTCTTTTCACCACCGAAGGATGTAGATAAATTTGAAAAATGGGCCAGAGCTATTGCAGGAAATGATACTGTGTTAACGCGTAATAGTAGAATTTGTCAAGTTCATTTCTCCGATGATTTGATAGTAAAATCAGATCATTTTATAGTGAATGGTGAAAAAGTGGTTATGTCTCGTGTGAGATGGAAATTACGTCCAGGAACAGTGTTTCACATTTTCCCTAATTTACCGAAATACCTTTCAAGTGAGATTAAGTCCCGTGAAACTCCCAACAGGAAAAAGAATCTAGACACCACTTTGAAAAGAAGATTGAAGACGGGAGTGCATCGGCAAATGTAGAATTAAAAGGTCAGTCTAATGTTGATCAAAATTTGGGTTATTATTCTAGTGTGCTTTCCGATGCCGAAAAGACCTTTCCATCACCATTCGTTTTAGATTCTAGTCGATACATTTTGAGGTTTTAATTTTAATTTGCATTTCGTTGCACCTCGTACCATTAAGGGCCGATGACCTAGCTGTTAGGCCCCTTTAAACAACAATAATCATCTTTCTAATACCTGTATCAGTGTTCGAAGTACCGAGCTCGATAGCTGCAATCGCTTAAGTGCGGCCATTATCCAGTAATCGGGAGATAGTGCGTTCGAGCCGCACTGTCATCAGTCCCGAAGATGGTTCTCCGTGGTTTCCCATTTTCACACCAGCCAAATGTCCGCCTCTGTAGCGTAACGGTTAGTGTGATTAGCTGCCGTCCTCGGGGGCCCAGGTTCGATTCCCGGTACTGCCAGAAATTTAAGAATGGCAGGAGGGCTGGTATGTGATTGAAATGGTACATGCAGCTCACCTCCAATGGGGGTGTGCCTGAAGAGAGCTGCACCACCTCGGGATGAGGACACGAGTTTACTTTTACTTTTTACACCAGCCAAATGCTGGGGCTGTATCTTAAGTCCACGACTGCTTCCTTCCACTTCCTAGGCCTTTCCTGTCCCACCGTCACCAAAATACCTATTTGTGTCAGTGCGACATAAAACAAATAGAAAAAAAAGTGTTCGAAGTGAGTAAATTTCTTCTCGTAAGAAAGCTCTTCCTTGCTCGTGCTAGTCTGCATGTTATTTTGTCCTTACTTCTGCCATAATTAGTTATTATTTTACTACCCAAGTAACAATATTCATCTACTTCCTTTAAGGCTTCATTTCCTAATCAAATATTACCTACATCGCCTGACTATAAACGACTGCACTCCATTACTTTTGTTTTGGACTTTTTTTTAAATCTTGTACTTCTTACCCAAGACTCCGTCCATACCATTCAGCAGTTCCTCCAGACCTTGGCTGGGTATGTTGTTAATCACTCTTCTAAATTTATTAAGTGTTCACTCTGTGCCCATTTTCTATGTGACAATAATCAAAGTACATTTTCAGTTCTCTTCTAAATAACAGGCTATGGTTCAAGCAATAATGAAGTGTTTTTAACATGCCCTTCGAAAAGTCTATGTGTCATTCTTTTCCAGGCCGAGAAAGTAATTCGTGAAAAACTGAACTCAAAATTGATGTGGGGCGAAATAATTTTTTATTATATCGATTCTATAAACAAAATTTCAGTTGATCCTTCAGGAGCTGGCTGTTGTCTTCAACATGTTATGGATATAATCCCCAGACTTGTTTATCATTTTCTGCTGAAGTACCGATTTTTCTTCTTAATGAAAGAAATCCGACGAGATTTACAATCAATTTAAGATATTACCAAAATTTATTAGGATCAACCTATTCAATACAATTGAATACAATTTTGGTAATATCTTAAATTGATGTACATTTCAATACGGACCAAATATGAAATTTGTAACATGAGATTTACAATCTCGGAACATCCGCCAAATCTTCACACAAGCTGTCGAAAGTCCAGTAACCGACAAACTGAGTTGGTTTAAATAGTTCATGTATGTTTGTTTTAATATACTGGGAGTTATGTGTTATTTATGTACATGTACACTCGAGTAACTTGTGCTTTTCACAACATGTGATGAAGTCTACATTTATAAAGTTCATTTTTGTTCTGTATTGATAGCCACCAAATATCATAAAAAGAAAGAAAGGTTCCACCTAATCAATACCTATTTATTATCACAAGTATGACAGAATATCACATGTATAATAGAACTGGTTTCGACCTCTTACAAGGTCATCCTCAGCTGCATTAGAATCCTATTTTTGCATTTTGTATTATGCCTCATTCCTAAAAGCTTTATGACATATTCTGAAATTTAACAACATTATGTTGATTACACTTTTGCTAAGAGTTCCAATGTTACAATATAGCTAAAATTATAACAAGTTAAATACTCTTATTACATAATATACTGACCCAATATACACATGTAATTATAATAAAATGGATTCGTCTTTTATTTCTAATGCATAATTTAAGAATAATTTACCATACGGTTTTGCCTATTCAGTTAAAACAAGTTCCATTCTTATAAATGTTTAGTCATGTGTGAGGCAAGATTTGTTGATATTTGTGAATATTACAGCAGTAAATTAGCAGTAAAATATGCCAGTCAAGTGTAATTATATGCTGATGGCTCAATAAAATATATTACATATCTACATTAAAATATTAGCAAACCTGGTTGAACGTGCTTAAATGCTCTTTTGAAAGTCTAAAACAGTTGATAACAATAAAGCTTGCATTGTGTTGTGTTACGTATTACATTGAAATAATGTGAAATTTGCCCATTATACAAACATATAAACACATAAACACATTAAAGTATTTAAAACATTGCAAGGTATGCTTAGATGCAAATGTCTGTTTGTAGTTTAAATTAACAAGTGACAGCACATTCTTACGTTGTTTTAAAAAAACTGATGAACATGCGAGTTAAAAGTCTGAATTTGCATAAGCCTTCAAAATCAAATCAAAATCTCTTTATTTGCAGATGAGGTGTCTACCTCAGTGGCAAATGGTACACTAAGATACATTATTGTCAAGCACTAAATATTAAATTAACAATAGAAGAAAATTTTCCTATAATACAATACAATTTACGCTAACAATTTTTTCTATTAAACACACAGCTCATCCTTAATAAATTTATATTGTTTACAAAATTATACTTATAATATCTCCTATACTTACAAACATAGTCAACTCATATACAGTATGTGGAATTACTTCAAATGATACTGTACAACTGGTATAAGATTAAATTTACATTGCATTTATTTACTTTTTCATTTCTTTACCCATTCTGGAAGCTAGGTAGCATAACAACCTGCTGCGTCTTAACCAGAGCCCCTTTTACCACCAATTTTCAGAGTTCCTGAAGGGCCTTCACAGCTACCGTAGCAGTCCCAGGGCCCTCGAAGTCCCCACTGTACTTCACCCCTACAGGCAGTCCCCTACTTTGGCTGTCCAAACTCCTTAGACCAGGGGATGGAATTAATTTATTCACACACATTTTTTATTTACATTAACCTGCACTGGTTGAATGCCCTCTAACATTTCATTTATTTTCTCTGTTGCTGTTTATTCTCTTTTTGAATATCTGTACAGATTTTGGAAAAGGATCAAACACTACCCCTGGTAAACTGTTCCACTCCTTCACACCCTTCCCAATGAATGAAAATACCCCAATTGCTTCTGATAAAATTCCTTCTAATTTTATATTTGTGGTCAGTCCTGCCAATATAATTATTTTCCAACTGAAGCCTCTCACGGGTATCTCCCCATGTTGCTTCTCCTGTATAGGCTCTATATAATCCTATAAGTCTAGTTTTCTCCCTTCTCTTACTTAAAGTTTCCCATCCTAGTTCCCTTAACATTTCTGATACACTACTCTTTCTCCTGAAATCCCCTGTTACAAATCTTGCTGCTTTCCTCTGCACACTATCTATTTCTTTTATTAGGTATTCTTGGTGAGGATCCCAAACACTGTTTGTATATTCCAATAATGGACGAACCATACTTAAGTAACTTTTCTCTTTTAATTCTTTGTTGCATCCTTTAAGTAGCCTCATTATGACATGTAACAATTTGTATGCTTTCCCAATAATGTCATCCACATGACCCTTCCAGTGCAAATTACTTTCAAATCTTACACCTAAGTATTTGCACTTGCCATTCTTTGGGATAACTATCTCATCCAAAGTATATTCCAATTCAGTTTTAAAACTCCTGTTTGTAAATGTTGTAACAGTTGATTTGCCTCCATTAACCTTCATGTTATTCTCTTCAACCCATTCTTGGATACTCTCAAGGTCCCTTTGTAATTCTGAACAATCCTCAGTGTTATTTATTTCCCTATAAACAATTATGTCATCTGCATACAGTCTTATTTTTGATATTATTTTGTTCCCTAAATCATTTGCATATACGGTATTAAGAAAAGTAACGGACCGATTATACTACCCTGTGCAGTTCCCTTCCAAACTTTCTCTTCCTGTGATATATTATTTCCTACTTCGACTTTCTGAACCCTTGAATTTAGAAATGTTCTTATCCAATGTATAACCCTTATGTCCAATCCTATTCCCTCCAATTTCTTTAATAATATTCCATGTTCCACTCTATCAAATGCTTTGGAAAGATCTATGGCTATGCAATCTAACTGGCCTCCTGAATCCAACTGATCTGATATGTCCTGCTGAAATCCCACCAGTTGTGCCTCACAAGAAAATTTCTTTCTAAATCCATACTGGCTCCTCATGAACCAATTTTTATCATCACATATCCCTCTGATGGACTTTGCTATTAAACTCTCCAGTATTTTACAAACTATACTGGTCAGGCTGATTGGTCTGTAGTTCTCTGGTTTCCTTTTATCACCCTTTCCTTTATAAATTGGTATTACTATAGATTCCTTCCATACCTTTGGTATTACACTATTATTTGTGACATAGTCAAAGAGAAATTTTAAATACGGCACTATGTACCACCCCATTGTCTTTAACACCTCCCCAGTAATTTGATCACTTCCTGCTGCTTTTCCTTGCTGAAGCAGTTGGATTTCTCTGAAAATATCTTCATTTGTGAATGAGAAGCTTCTTGTTTCCCTCTGTGTCTCTCCCTCTGTATCTTCTGTTTCGGTTTCCAACTCCTGACAATCATCTACTGAATCTCTGAATTCCCCTACTAAAGAGGTTTGCTTTCTCAGTATCTGTTAAATAATGTTCACCCCCTTCTCCCACCATTGTAGAAATTTGGATTCCTTTTCCTTTTTGATTCCTGATATATGAGTACAGCTTTTTTCAATTCCCTTTGTGGTCATTACGCTCTTGAAGAATGCCATTCATATAATTCTCTTTTGCTTCCTTTTTCACTCTATTCAGTTCCCTTATTAGCTGTTTTCTACTTTCTCTACTCTCCCTACCTTCTTTGATTTTCCTGTTTACTATTCTACATTTTCTTTTAAATTTTCTTATTTCCCTTGTATAATAAACAGGGTCTGAGGTCATTTTATCCTTCTTAACAGGTACAAATCTCTTCTCTCCTTTCCAGATGATTCCTTTGAATTTAGCCCAAAGTGTATCCACATTACTCCCTTCGCTTATCCAACAACTGAATTGTGATTGAAGGTAAGTCCCAAATTCATCAACTTTAGTTTTTCTGTACAATTTCTTGTCTTGTGTGACCCTCTTATTAAGCCTTTTTGGTACCAGTCCTACATCCATTATTACAGCCTTATGGTCACCTATTCCTTCGATTACCTCAGTTTTATCAACAATTTCCCATGGTTTAACCAAGAATACATCTAGTAAGTTATTGAGACGAGTCGGTTCTTGTACTACTTGTGAAAATCCTCCCTCCCAAATAAACTTATTTGCCAGTTTCTGTTCATGGGCTTCACTTCAGGCAAGTTTATATCTCCCCCAATTATTACCACATCATTATTATCGTTTTTATGAGTATAATCTATTATTTTCTCAAATATTTCCATGTCTCTTAGCCGATACACTTTGTGTAAAACTCAACCACTTTATCTTTCTAATTTTGTTTTCGTGACTTGAACCTGGCTTGTTTGACTTGGCTGATGTTCTGGAAATTGTTCAATTTGAATGACAAGGTCGTAATTGTTGGTGTATCGGCTAAGGCTAAGGCTTATGCAAATTCAGACTTTTAACTCGCATGTTCATCATTCTTTTTCAAAACAACATAAGAATGTGCTGTCACTTGTTAATTTGTTAACTACAAACAGACATTTGCGTCTAAGCATACCTTGCAATGTTTTAAATACTTTAATGTGTTTATGTGTTTATATGTTTGTATAATGGGCAAATTTCACATTATTTCAATGTAATACATAACACAAAACAATGCAAGATTTATTGTTATCAACTGTTTTAGACTTTCAAAAGAGCATTTAAGCACGTTCAACCAGGTTTGCTAATATTTTAACGTAGATATGTAATATATTTTATTGAGCCATCAGCATATAATTACACTTGACTGGCGAAATTTACTGCTGTAATATTCACAAATATCAACAAAGCTCGCCTCATACATGACTAAACATTTATAAGAATGGAACTTGTTTTAACTGAATAGGCAAAAGCGTATGGTCAATTATTCTTACATTATGCATTAGAATGAAAAGACGAATCCATTTTATTATAATTACATGTGTATATTGGGTCATTATATTATGTAATACGAGTATTTAACTTGTTATAATTTTAGCTATATTGTAACATTGGAACTCTCAGCAAAAGTGTAATCAACATAATGTTGTTAAATTTCAGAATATGTCATAAAGCTTTTAGGAATGAGGCATAATACAAAATGCAAACATAGGATTCTAATGCAGCTGAGGATGACCTTGTAAGAGGTCGAAACCGGTCCTATTATACATGTGATATTCCATCATACATGTGATAATAAATAAGTATTGATTAGGTGGAACCTTTCTTTCTTTTTATGATACATATGATGAAGGTCGTAGCTCTTATTTCTGTGTATGATATTTTTCCATGTTCTCTGCCGTGGTATTTTAATTGTAACTTATCAGTTATGGAGTAATACGTTTCCTGTGTCACCATTCCTAAGACCAGCTGATCGGTACTGTGGACCTACCACACTCTAGCGCTGCCTGGCGGGGTGCGCTTGAACTCGATGAGTCATCACACTTGGTTCTATTCGTCATGATAAAACATTAAATTTGTTGCCTGATTTGAGGAATGGGACAATATTTGCCCGTTTCCAGCTCGTAGGAAAGTAGCCTGCAGCAAAACATCTGTTAAATAATTTAGAGAGAGGGAAGCAAAGGCTGCTGACTATATTTCTCAACAAAAGAGGACCTATAGTGTCGGGACCAGTAGCTTTATTGGTATGAAGAGTTTGAAGAAGGTTATGAACTTCACTTGCTTTGGTAGTTATGCTTGATAGGGTTCTGTTTGAAAATGTACCTATGGGAGGGAGCAGTTGTTTGTGTGAAGGAGGGGAGGAAGTTGAAGAAGAAATACCTGTTGAACAGTTCATTGTGATTGGCGCTGTCTGCTGTTGTATTGTTGTGCTTCACGCTGGCAGGAACCCGCTTTGTCCTCCTCCTTGCATTGATGAGACTCCAATAGCACTTTGGATTGCTCCGGGCATTTTGTGTGGCTGTGTGTATGTGTTTTGTAGTCTCTTCTGACCATAAATCTCACGTGGCAGCAGATGTTAATGAAGTTATTGTGAGTTTATGGGTTAGGGAAGTCTTTCCACAAGCGCCAAGCTCTCTTCTTATTATTTAGTATCAGTCTGGTCTCTTGTGATATCCAGTGCTGATATTTGTTGGTAGTAGCCTGTTGTGCAGGCACGTAGTCTTTAATTGCAGCTTGCAGCCACTTGTACAGCAGGTCAAGAGCCGATTTGATATCAACTATTCCAGGGAAGGCATTCCAGGGCATGACAAATTGCAGGCCAGTTGCCACAATGCTGGCTGTAGGTAGGGCAGGAGGATGTCTTGCTTCGAGGCTTTGAAGAGGAGTGGGGTAGGAACAATGTAGCATCGAGGGACTGATGGTCGCAGTGGAAAAGTTTTCTGACTGGGGTTATTGTTTTAAGTTCTCATGAGGAGATCATAAGGTCCAGGGTGTTGGGTACATATTAAAATGTTCCAATCAGAGGCCATTAATGAATCTGTCTATAAAGTATATGTCACAGTTGTTAGCTGGCATTCATGTAGATGGAGAAGACCACTTTCTAGACAAGTTAAAGTCACTCATTAAAATTACTTCACCGTGAGGGAGAGCTGTGATTACTGAGTCCTGGCATTGTTCAAGGTCATAGAATGGGCTGTTTGGTGGCCTATAATAACATCCAACAAGTACAGGGCATCAAGGAAAGAGTAGCTACACCTATACTAACTCACAGTTCCATTTGAGTTCTGTCCTCTGTTTATATGGTAACACACTGTTCACTGTTAGCATCACTCCACCACCCAGAGTAGCACGATCTCCATGAAATATGCCGTAGTTAGCGGTGAATGGTAGTTCACTCTCGCTAGCCCATGAGAGCCATGTTTCAGTAAGTTCGATCACATCAACTTCTCTTAAGTCTAATAAAATGGAACATCATAATTGATGAGCAAACAGCCACATGGCATTAAATTAAAATGTTACCACATGGTAGCTGAGACCATACATTTTTTTTTTTTTTTACTTATTGTATATGAGGCTATCAGCACAATAGTGACATAACCAAAATTTTTGATGAAGTGCAATATCAAAATCAAATCAAAATCTCTTTATTTGCAAATGAGGTGTCTACCTCGGTGGCAAATGGTACACTAAAATATATTGTTGTCAAGCACTAAATTTTAAATTAACAAGAAAATAATTTTTTTTTCTAGAATACAATAATATACAATTTATGCTAAAATTTTTTTCTATTAAACAAACAGATCAACCTTAATAAATTTATATTGTTTAAAAAATTCTACTTATAATATCTCCTATACTTACAAACATAGTCAACTCATATACAGTATGTGGAATTACTTCAAATAATACTATGCAACTGGTATAAGATTAAAATTTACTTTGCATTTATTTACTTTTTTTCTTACCCATTTTGGAACCTAAGTAGCATAACGACCTGCTGCGTCTTAACCACAGCCCCCTTTTGCCACCACTTTTGAGAGTTCCTGAAGGGCCTTCACAGCTACCGTAGCGGTCCCAGGGCCCTCGAATTCCCCACTGTACTTCACCCCTACAGGAAGTCCCCTACTTTGGCTGTCCAAACTCCATGGACCAGGGGATGGAATTTTTTTTTTTTTTTAACACACATTTTTTATTTACAATAGCCTGCACTGGTCGAATGCCCTCTAACATTTCATTTATTTTCCCTGTTGCTGTTTATTCTCTTCTTGAATACCTGCACAGATTTTGGAAAAGGATCAAACGCTACCCCTGGTAAACTGTTCCACTCCTTCACGCCCTTCCCAATGAATGAAAATTTACCCCAGTCGCTTCTGCTAAAATTCTTTCTAATTTTATACTTGTGGTCAGTTCTGCCAATATAATTATTTTCCAACTGAAGCCTCTCACGGATTTCTCCCCATGCTTCTTCTCCTGTATAGGCTCTATATAATCCTATAAGTCTAGTTTTCTCCCTTCTCTTACTTAAAGTTTCCCACCCTAGTTCCTCTAACATTTCTGATACACTACTCTTTCTCCTGAAATCCCCTGTTACAAATCTTGCTGCTTTCCTCTGCACACTATCTATTTCTTTTATTAGGTATTCTTGGTGAGGATCCCAAACACTGTTTGTATATTCCAATAATGGACGAACCATACTTAAGTACCTTTTTTCTTTTAATTCTTTGTTGCATCCTTTAAGTAGCCTCATTATGACATGTAACGATCTGCATGGTTTCCCAACATTGTCATCAACATGACCCTTCCAATGCAAATTACTTTCAAATCTCACACCTAAGTATTTGCACTTGCCATCTTTTGGGATAACTACCTCATCCAAAATATATTCAAATTCAGTTTTAAAGCTCCTGTTTGTAAATGTTGTAACAGTTGATTTGCCTCCATTAACCTTCATATTATTTTCTTCAACCCACTGTTGGATACTTTCAAGGTCCCTTTGTAATTCTGAACAATCCTCAGTGTTATTTATTTCCCTATAAACAATTATGTCATCTGTATACAGTCTTATTTTTGATATTATATTGTTCCCTAAATCATTTGCATATACGGTATTAAGAAAAGTAACGGACCGATTATACTACCCTGTGCAGTTCCCTTCCAAACTTTCTCTTCCTGTGATATATTATTTCCTACTTTGACTTTCTGAACCCTTGAATTTAGAAATGTTTTTATCCAATGTATAACCCTTACATCCAATCCTATTCCCTCCAATGTCTTTAATAATATTCCATGTTCCACTCTATCAAATGCTTTGGAAAGATCTATGGCTATGCAATCTAACTGGCCTCCTGAATCCAACTGATCTGATATGTCCTGCTGAAATCCCACCACTATACTGGTCAGGCTGATTGGTCTGTAGTTCTTTGGTTTCCTTTTATCACCCTTTCCTTTATAAATTGGTATTATTATAGATTACTTCCATTCTTTTGGTATTACACTATTATTTATGACATAGTCAAAGAGAAATTTTAAATAAGGCACTATGTACCACCCCATTCTATTTATTACCTCCCCAGTAATTTGATCACTTCCTGCTGCTTTTCTTTGCTGAAGCAGTTGGATTTCTCTGAAAATATGAGAAGCTTCTTGTTTCCCTATGTGCCTCTCCCCCTCTCCTGACAATCTTCTACTGAATCTCTGAATTCCCTACTAAATAGATTTGCTTTCTCAGTATCTGTTGAATAGTGTTCAACCCCTTCTCCCACCATTGTAGGAATTTGGATTCCTTTTCCTTTTTGATTCCTAATATATGAATGGATCTTTTTCCATTTCCCTTTGTGGTCATTACCCTCTTGAAGTATGCCATTCATATATTTCTCTTTTGCTTCCTTTTTCACTATATTCAGTTCCCTCATTAGGTGTTTTCTAGTTTCTCTATTCTCCCTACCCTCTTTGATTTTCCTGTTTACTATTCTACATTTTCTTTTTAATTTCCTTAGTATAATAAACAGGGTCTGAGGTCATTTTACCCTTCTTAACAGGTACAAATCTCTTCTCTCCTTCCCAAATGATTCCTTTAAATTTAGCCCAAAGTGTATCCACATTACTCCCTTCACTTTTCCAACAACTGAATTGTGATTTAAGGTAAGTCCCAAATTCATCAACTTTAGTTTTTCTGTATAATTTCTTGTCTTGTGTGACCCTTTTATTAAACATTTTTGGTACAAGTCCTACATCCATTATTACAGCCTTATGGTCACCTATTCCTTCAATTACCTCAGTTTTATCAACAATTTCCCATGGTTTAACCACGAATACATCTAGCAAGTTGTTGAGACGAGTCGGTTCTTGTACTACTTGTGTAAATCCTCCCTCCCAAATTAACTTATTTGCCAGTTTCTGTTCATGGGCTTCACTTGCAGCTCCATTCCATTCAACTTCAGGCAAGTTTAGATCCCCCAATTATTACCATTATTGTTTTTATGAGTATAATCTATTATTTTCTCAAATATTTCCATGTCTCTCTCCTCTCTTCCAGGCCTATATGTTTCTATAATTCCCACCTCCTTCATATTATCACAAACTAATTTTATCCCTAATATTTCATCCCTTTCATTGGTACACCATTCATGTGAACAATAAGTTTCCTTCACCAGAATAAACAACCCCCCACCCTTTTTATCTCCTCAGTCTCTACAATAGACTGTATACCCTTCTGGAAATACTTCTCTATTACCCACCCCTTCTCTCAACCATGATTCTATTCCTAACACCACATCAGTCTCATAAGATTCCATCAATGTACTGAATTTTATTTGTTTATTTACTACACTCTGACAGTTTACCAAGAGCAATCTCAGACCCCCTTCCTCCCTAAAACTTGACTGTTGTAATTGGGTAACATTTGACTCATAAGTTTAGAACGTCCCTGGAACCCAGATCTTTGTATAAATACATAGATCTTGATTTAAGGATCTGGGTTTTCTGGCAAGTTTCCCTGTGTATGCCAATTTAGCAGTACCGGTATGGGTTTTCATAAGTGCATATTAGTTTGCAAATCTCGGTTGATAATTGTAGCAATTTGTCTGCAGAGAGTTACTTTTCCATTACCATTCAGATGTAACCCATGCCTAGTGAACATTTGCCTGCCAAGACCTGAAGTATCTACTACATAGACATTTCTAAAACTCTTAGGCCTACTTAATCTCTTGATATTTATATTTACATCATGTACAGCTTTGTTCACACACGAATCTTCTATAAGGTCATACCTGGGTGGCACATTAACTACAATTACTTTTGAGTCAGGTAGTTTCGAAATCTTACCTCTGAGGGTCGTAATTAGTTCCTCACCTTCATTTGCAGCAATGTCATTTGTACCACTCACAATCACCACGTAGTTGTCCTTCTCTAACACAGGATCACAACTTGAAAGGACGCCTTCAGTTTTGGCACCTGGTTTTATTAGTCCTAAAACCTCAGTTTCTGGATTATGCAGCTCATCCTTGATGCCTTCTGCCATACCCCGCCCTTGAATGTCTGCGTAGAGATGAATTTTTGGCGATCTTGACTTCCGGTTGGTTTTCTTCTTCTGTAGGTTACCTCCACTGGATTTAAAATTATTCGGAAAACTTGATGTGTCTTCTTCTGGAACTTGTTGCAATGACTGAAATCTATTTTGGCACTGCAAAGAGTTTTTTTCCCGGTTTTAAGTTGTATGTAGTTTCTCCCATATGTTTAACATTAGGCCTAAAATGGCTATGCGTCACTTCCGTCCACGGCGATCTTTCTTCTCCACTGTCTTCTTTATCTTCCGGTTTCTTTATTCTGTCCTTTAAGCTTTCATTTTCAAGTTTCAGAGCACATAAGTCTTCTTGTAGCACTCCTAAAATCTTAAGCATAGATTCTTAAGTCTCTCTTTCTTGTTGTTCTACCTCACTATCAGTTTGTTTACACTCGGGACACAGCCACACACTTTCTTCAATATCAGACCTATTTACAATACTTGCACAACGAAAATGGTACCATTCATCACACTTACGACACAGAATCCCATTTTTAACTACTCTTCTGCATTTGCCACATTTTTCACTGCATCTTACACCATTATCCACCACGGATATCACAGACTCACACACAGTAGTCGCCATCTTGAGTACATTATCAATCTCTAATAGCCCTTTATGACCTAAGCTGAGTGTCTACAATGGCCAAAGCCGTCTGCCACCAACTTTCACAATGTGGCAGCATAACATGTTTGTACACCAGATTCTGGTGACATAAAGAGCCATTATAGGTTGATGTTGCACTTCATCTAAAAATGTTTGTTAGGCTACTATTGTGCTGTTAGCCTTATGAGTCATCAATCTTTAAGTGAAATGGTTGTAGGAATTTCAAGACTATCATGCATTTTGTCTTTGAGGTGTTTATTTTCATACCATATCTGTGCACCATTGTTGCAACTCTTGGTACCGGTACTGCTTGCAAGGTGGATGAGCTGCCAGCTAGAATGTCTTGATCATCTGCAAACTCGATGCATATTCGATTGATTTTTACTCCTACACTTGTGTATGAGATATGAAACATATATTTCTATAGAGTAAGCAACAAGGCTAAAAAGAGTACATAAAGATGATAACTTTGCATTTTGGCTCTCACTATTTCAACAAATTATGCAATATGTTGGATATTCTTTAGGTACCGGTAAATGCAAATGAGAGGAATAGACCCAGTTGTTTCAAAACCAAATTTAGAGTATTTCATGCATGAGATCTCTAAGATTAGAAATAACTCAGAGAGATCGATACAGAAAAAGAGTCACTTCCTCAAAGTGCAGGCAAGAGGATAAGTTTACCAGGACCATGGAATTAAAGGAAATCTGTGACCAAATTATCTGCCAGGTAAAACCATTATTTATTATTATTATTATTATTATTATTATTATTATTATTATTATTATTATTATTATTATTATTATATGAATGTTCAAGATTGATAATCTCGTTGTTTGCACCTTAAAATGACAATCAGCACCTCCAATACTTGATGACATTACAATTTTGATTGGTTTTGAATAAAAGGAATCTGGAACATCAATTGCAACAGTTGTTGTAGACTACATCAAACATTCCCTATCTTCCATGCCCAGTTGTATGCTGCAAACCCGAATCTTATGGCAGTATGAGTATAACATCTTACTACGTGCATCCTTGAAGTGTATCTTTTCCTGCAACACTTGGTTTCTGAGGTCTAATATTGCAATTACCATAGTTCCTCATGTCATCAGGCCCTGTGTCAGTGTCCAATTTCATGCCACTGTGACAGAATGCAATTTCTTTTTCAAGTGAATATATTTAGGCTATCTAAGAAATAATATCTGATTTCACTGCAGATTATCAATTATCAATATCAATTATCAATAGCGTGCAATGTCTGCACCCATATAATTACTGCTATATTTACTTATACCTTACAATTTTTGCTGAAAATTCAATCTTAAAAATCAATGTGTGAAGTATGTGTGGAAAGTCAATAAATCAAACTTTATTAGAATTAAAGTACTTTTAAAAAGTAATAACTCCTCATCATTTTACATAATTATGTTCCATAACATGTATTAACAAAAGTATCAAAGTTTGCACAATTCCACTCTCCACAGCCATTTCTGCTTTATCTTCATGAATAGGGCTATACAGCCATGGCTTATCTTCAGTTCCATCTGGCTAATACTCTACTTTTGCTGCTATTTCATGTGCTTTAAAGTGTAGCATTTTGTATGAAACCCCATATCTGTCATCACATAAATATTCCAGTCAAAATTTATCCCTTGATAAATTATTCCAATACCTAATTTTTCTTCCTATAAATAAATATATGCCCCAATTTGTCCTCTTGAATATCAACTTTATCTATATACAGTATTGTTTTCCTACTTTTAAAACTCCATTCAAACTTATTAATCTACTAATATCTCTTCGCTGACAGCGCAGAACATACAGCTCATCATCTTACTCCCAAATCTTCCCAGCTCAAAGTTTGGAACGTTTTCTTAATGCTGTTCTTTTGCATGAAATCACTCAAAACAAATTGTGCTGCTCTCCTTTGGAACTTTTCCAGTTTTTTAATCATGTAATCATGGTGGGGTCTGATAACATGAAACAATATTCTAATTGGACTCTTACCAATAACTTATATTCTCTCTCCTTTATATCATTACTGTAACCCCTAAAATGCCCTCATAACCATATGAAGATCTGCAACCTTTATTTACAATCCCATTAATGTAATTACCCCAATGAAACTCTTTCCTTATATTAACACCTAGGCACTTACAGTGTTCCCATGAGTTACTGTCATCCCATCAACACAGTAATTAAAAATGAGAGGAATTTTTCTCTTGGCTAAACTTACAACCTGATTTTTCACCACATTTATAATCATACCATTGATTTCTGTCTATCTCACAACTTTGTGGAGGTCTTTTCGCAGTCACTTACAATCCTGTAACTTATTTTTTACCCTATACAGTAACAGCATCTTTCACAAAGAGCTTAACCTGTGATTCCAGTTCTTTACTCATATCATTTATATTTATAACAAAGTATAGCCTATTAATATCCAATAATACTCTGTTGTGGAATCCCCACTTAATCATTACAGGGTCAGATAATACTTCACTTATCTAATTCTTGGAGTTATATGTTCTACAAATGTAGCCACCCATTCAACCACTCTTCTGTCTAGTCCAATAGCCCTCATTTAGGTCAGTAGTCTCCCATGATCTACCCTATCAAAAGCCTTGGGTAGATTAATAGTGATTCATTCCTTTTGACCTCTTGAATCTAAGACGTATCTTATATCCTGCTGGAATCCTACATATTAAACATCACTGCAATAACCTTTCCTAAGCCCAAACTGCTTTGTATCAAACCAGTTAGCAATTTTGCAAATGTGTCTAATATAATCAGAAAGAATGCATTCTCAGAGATTACATGGAACACATGTCCAGCTGACTGGCCTGTAATCATCCACATCATGTTTATCACCCTTTCATTTGTACCCTGGGGCACTATTGCAACTCTCTATTCATTTAGTTTTAATATATATATATGTCTGGCTCCATGGCTAAACGGTTAGCGTGCTGGCCTTTGGTCACACGGGTCCCGGGTTCGATTCCCGGCAGGGTCGGGAATTTTAACCATAATTGGCTAATTTCGCTGGCATGAGGGCTGGGTGTATGTGTCGTCTTCATCATCATTTCATCCTCATCACAACGCGCAGATGGCCTACGGGCGTCAAATCAAAACACCTGCTTCTGGTGAGCCAAACTTGTCCCCGGACACTTCCAACACTAAAAGCCATACGCCATTTCATTTTTTCCAATATATATATATATATTTTTTAATGCTATTTGTTTGGGGCGTCCGCTTAGAAAGATCTTTTGTGAGGAACCTGTGTGTATTTTGTAAATGGCGGAAGTGTAAAGTGTTGAATGTGAGGAAAGGAACATTCAGGATGGTACAAACACCCAGTCCCCAGACCAGGGATATTAATCATTTACAATTAAAAACCCCTGACCCAACCGGGAATCGAACGCAGGGCCGCCGGATGACAGGTGGATGCATTGCCCCCTACACCGCGGGGACGGACTAGTTTTAATATTAGTATTATCAAATAGTTTTTGGTGCCAGTGTTTGAATTAATCAATTAATACTGATCTGCATTTAGGGCAGTCACCTAGGCGGAAAATTTATTGAACATCTCCCTTGGTAAGTTATTCCAATCCCTAACTCCACTTCATATAAATTAATATTTGCCCCAATTTGTCCTCTTGAATTCCAACTTTATCTTCATATTGTGATCTTTCCTACTTTTAAAGACACCACTCAAACTTATTCTTCTACTAATGTCATTCCACGCCATCTGCTGCTGACAGCTCGGAATATACCACTTATAAATTGCATACAATTTTTATTTTTGTTTTCCTCCTATTCAATACATAGTTATATATTATATATGTATAATGTATTATGTATCTTTGATTATGTATTGAATAGGTAGAATACAAAGCAAAAATGGTGTGCAATTTATATCAAGTTTCAATATGGGTCTAAACATGAAGCTGATTTTATGTAATATACTACTTAGTCGAGCAGCTCATCTTCTTTCTCCCAAGTCTTCCAGGCCCAACCTTTGCAACATTTTCATAATACTACCTCTTTGTCAGAATCACCCAGAACAAACTGAGCTGCTTTTATTTGGATTTCTTGAATCAAGTAATCCTGGTGACGGTCCCATATACTGGAACCGTACTCTAGTTGGGGTCTTACCAGAGGCTTACATACCCTCTCCATTACATCCTTACTACAATCCCTAAACACCCTCATAACCATGCGCAGAGATCTGTACTCTTTATTTACAATCCCATTTATGTGATTACCCCTACGAAGATCTTATACAGGGTGATTAAATTAAAAGTTCAGAGCGGAGTGCCGAGGATTAGGCGCGCTGGGAAGTGGAGACAGTGAGCGCAGTGCCTGCAATGACAAGCAGGCATAGTCGGCTCAAAGAAGCAGCATGATTACACCTATAGAAACTAAACGAAACTGAACTCACTGGCTACATAGATGCTCTGGACAAATAAGTAAATGAATAAACAAATAAATAAATCAACTAGGAAATTAAACTGAACTCACCAGTAATAAATAAATAAATAAATAAATCAACTAGGAAATTAAACTGAACTTATCAGTATTTACAGACGATGCTGAAAGTGATCTCCTTCAGCTTCACATCTTGTAATGAGATTTAAAACACACTTTATAGTTTATGGACACCAATAGAACACACAATTTTCCTAATTTCAATTTTTAATTCTTTTGCAGTTCGAGGATTATTCCTATAAACTTTTCCTTTAAGATATCCCCATAGATAAAATTCACATGTGCTTAAGTCAGGCAAACGAGGGGGCCATAAGGCTTTACTGATGATCTGATCATCATCGAACACTTCCCGTAACCATCATATAGAGCTACACACCGGATGGGCTGTTGCACTATCCTGTTGGAAATAGCCGTACCTTTCCTCTTCTTCAGTCAGTTCAACAAAAAATGGTTCCAGATTGTTGTGAATATAACGGTCAGAAGTAATCATGTCCTAAAAATATATCAGACCGATAATTCGTCGGGCACTGATAGCGCACCACACACACACACACACCTTCACATCGTGCAGAGGTCTCGGCTGTAAAATGTGCGGGTTGTCTGTATCCCTGATTCTATTGTTCTGTGAATTGACATATCCACCCAAACAGGCTTCGTCGCTCATAAAAAGAAAGTTCGGATCCACAATTCCATCGTGGACACTATTCATTAGCCAATTGCAAAATCGTATTCTTGCATTGAAATCTGTAGGCAGTATGTTATGGACTGAATGAGTCCAATAAGATCGTAAATGTAACAATTTTGTTGCATTACGTACTGAAGAAGGTGAAATACCACTTTCCTGAACTAATCTCTGAAGCGACTTATGTGGACTGACCTGGAGTTTTGCCTGTATATCTTCTAACCTCTCCTGTATGAGAGCTGTTCTACTTCACTTCTTTTTCTTATTGATTACGGAACCAATACTATGTCACTTGTAAACGAGTTGATGCACGTAACGTTTTGATGGTACTGTCGCACTGGGAAATTGTCTACGGAATTTTCGAAGGTACCTTTTAACTGGTTTCTTCTTCTTGTGCAAATAACACTCGACCAAAAATATTCTTTGCTCTATAGTGTATATTTAACCATCGTGATAATAACCTTACAACACACCTTAAAAGTCCAATGGTTTCTAGCGAACTAAGGGACAGTGCTAAACAGCTGCACGCTGGCAGTGAACACTTTTTATCTCGCCAGTGTTGACACAAACCATATGGCGCTCGCTCGGGAATTCCCACGGCATGAGAGCAGAAGTCTGAACTCTTAAATTATTCTCCCTGTATTAACACCTAGGTACCGTACTTATAGTGATCCCCATAAGGAATTTTCACCCCATCAATGCAGTAATTAAAACTGAGAGGACTCACAACATTATCAAAATAATTTTGCAGTTGCTCACCATCTTGTAACTTATTTACTAATCTATACAGAATAACATCATTCATAAAAAGCCTTATCTCTGATTCCACTTCTTTACTCATACTTTTTAATAAATAAGAAAACATAACGGTTCAATAGTACTGTCTTGTGAAATTCCCCTCTTAATTATTACAGGGTCAGATAAAGCTTTGCCTACTCTAATTCTCTGAGATCTGTTTACTAGAAATATATCACTCCATTCAGTCACTCTTTTGTCTAGTTTAATTGCACTCATTTTGCCAGTAGTCTCCCATGATCCACCCTATCAAATGCTTTAGAAAGGTCAATCGTAATTTGACGATTGTCCATTTGACCTCCTGAATCCAAGATATCTCTATACCTTGCTGAAATCCTACAAGTAGAGCTTCAGTGGAATGGCCTTTCCTAAACCTGAACTGCCTTCTGTCGAACCAGTAATTAATTTTGCAAACATGTGTAATATAATCAGAGGGAATGCTTTCCCAGAGCTTACATACAATGCATGTCAAACTGACTGGCCTGTCATTTTCAGCTTTATGTCTATCACCCTTTTCTTTGTACACAGGGGCTACTACAGCAACTCTCCATTCATTTGGTTTAGCTCCTTCATGCAATCAATAATCAGATAAGTACTTCATATATGGTACTATATCCCAACCCACTGTATTTAGTATACCCCCAGAAATCATATCAATTTCAGCCACTTCCCTAGTTTTCAACTTTTTATCTTCTTGTAAATATCATTGTTATCATATGTAAATTTTAATTGGTACTTCTTTAGCATTAGTCACCTCCCCTATCTGGACATTATCCTTGTAACCAACAATCTGTTCATACTGCTGACTGTGAATACTTCTGCCTTTTGAAGATCCTCACATATACACTCCCCTTGTTCATAAATGATTCCTGGAATGTCCTTCTTGGACCCTGTTTCTGCCTTAAAATACCTATACATACCCTTCCATTTTTCACTAAAATTTGTATGACTGCCAATTATGCTTGTCATCATATTATCCTTAGCTGCCTTCTTTGCTAGATTCAGTTTCCTAGAATGTTCCTTCAATTTCTCCTTACTTCCACAGCCATTTCTAACTCTATTTCTTTCTAATCTGCACCTCATTTCTTAGCCTTTTTATTTCTCTGTCATAATAAGGTGTGTCTTAACCATTCCTTACCACCTTTAAAAGTACAAACCTGTTTTCACATTTCTCAACAATTGCTTTAAACCCATCCCAGTGTCTGTTTACATTTTTATTTACCGGTATCATTTTCCACCGATCATAGTTACTTTTTAACCCTCAAACTCCTAATGGGATTGTTTATTTTACTGGTTACTCTTTCCTTATCTTTGCAGGATTTTCTCCTTCTATGTATGTCCATGAATACCATGTTTTTTAAATATAATGGCTTTGTTTATTATTTTATTAGTCATTCTTCATTATTATGCACTTTATTTTCACATTGTTACGCCGACACCCAGGACTCGGCAAGTATTGTCTGGCCCATGTAGAATATAACGGCGTTATTCTGTTGGCTGTTTTGTTGTGACATTGTGCTAGTTTCTATTGTAACAGTACCCACATAATAACTGGCTCTTACAAGTAACCATTCAATCAAAATGAGTAAGAGAAAGCTGACAGAATCTGAAATCAGTGTGATTTTAAATAGTGAGGATGATTCGAGTGAAGGTATTTTCAGTGATGATGAATCAGTCTATATACCAGAAAGTAATGAAAATGGCAATGAGGAGGAGGATCATATCATTGTAGTGAGTGAAACAAATGTGATTGAAGTTGTTGATACTGATCTTACTGATACTGATAGTATACTTCAACCAACAGACAGTGTGTAGGTGGGGAAAATGGCTTTGTTTGGAATGTGCACCCTCAAGAACAAAGCAAGGTAAGGAAGCATAACATCCTCAAATCTCAGACTAGAGTTGTCAAGAAACAATTGAATCTCCTACAGACACTTTTGAGTTGCTGTATACTTCTCATCAGACATAGGTACTTGAAAATATTGTCCTTCACACCAACACAGAAGCTGAGTATGTTTACAGTGAAAAAGGAAATAAAAAATGCTGGAAAAATATGACAGTGTTGAACTGAGAGCATTCGCTGCAGGTCACTTGAGAAACAACCTGTCTAGCATCAGAATATTATGGAGCAAAAATTATGGACCACCAGTGTTTTGTGCAACAATGAGTCGTCAGAGATTTGAGGAACTGTTGATGTTTTTGCATTTTGATGACAAGTCTACAAGAAGTGAAAGAAGAAAGAAGGACAAATTTGCTGCTTTTAGGGACATATCAGAAGCCATAAATCACACTCTTAGAAAATATTACCTTCCAGGCGAGAACTTTTCAGTGGATGAACAGTTAGTTCCTCTCAGAGGATGTTGTGGATTTTGCAATATATGAGCTCAAAGCCAGATAAATACGGAATCACCTATTTTTAATTTGTGACTCTAAAAAATTCTATCCATTGAGAGGATAGCCATACTTGGGGAAAGAAGGGGACAAGAGAAGTACAAATGTTGGTTTCAAGTTGTCTCACAGTCACAAGAATATTACAATGGATTTTTTTTTTTACATCAATGGATTTGGCAGATAATTTATTCCACAATGGTCTAACAATTGTGGGTACCGTTAGGCAGAACAAGGCCATCATACCTAAAGAAATTTTTCCAAATAAGATCCATGAGGAAAAAATTTCCATGTATGGATTCACTAATAATCTTTCTTTGGTATCATATGTATCTAAGAAAGGAAAATGCGTTGTACTTCTTTCAACAATGCTTCACAGAGCAGATGTCATCAATGAAGAGGATGAAAAGCCTGACATGATTCTTTACTATAATGAGACTGACTCACTTGATCACATGTCACATACATACATGTGCAAGCGAAAGACCTGAAGGTGACCTCTCGCATTGTTTATGAATTGTATTGATTTGTGTTGAATGGCAGCATATGTACTTTTCTTGGAGAAAAATCCCACCTGGAATACCAAGAAAAAGAAATGTAGATGTGAGGCATTTCTTGCTGAGCTAGCGGAGAATTTGATGGAACCCCATATCAGAAGACGTCCGAAGTGAGGACTCCGTAATCTACAATTCATTGCAGTCAAAATATTGCAGATGACACTCAAAGTTCAGTTTCTGTCATGTCAACATATGCAAAGAAGAAACGATGCTACCTATGTGATTACAAGAAGGGAAGAATACAGGAAACAGTGTTTTGCAAATGTGGATGAAATGTATATGGTAAACGTTCAAAGTCAGCCACAAAATGTGTCAAATGCATCCAGTGATATTATCTTCTGTGCCTGAGATTTTCTCAATTTTAGTGTAAATAGATATGATTTTCTCATTCTGTATTTTGTAGAAGTAACTCTTTAGTTGTGCTACGGCATGAGCAGTAAAACTGACTTTTACCAATCTTAAAACAATACGGGTCTGAGAAATTCCTTGTGGGAGTTAACGTTCATAAAATAGCTTAGGAGTTCTAGAGTTAAAAACTACCTCATGCCTGCTTTATCAGCCATATGGCACTGCCTAATAGTCTTACTTTTAAGACCTTACATTCTATCGCATTTATTTTTAACTACCACAAAAACAGCTTCATGATCACTAATACCATCTATTACTTCGGTTTCTATAGAGCTCATCTGGTTTTACCAGCGCCACGTCCAGGATATTCTTCCATCTAGTTGGTTCCATCACTTTCTGAATCAGCTGTCCTTCCCGTTTTAACTTATTTGTCATTTGTTGGGCATGCTTCCTGTCGTTCGCATTACCTCCCCAATTGATATTTGGTAAATTGAGATTTCCTACTACAATCACATTCCTTTCCATATCGTTTCCCACATAGCTAATTATCTTATCAAATAATTCTGAATCAGTGTCAGTGCTACTCTTTCCCAGTCTGTACACTCCAAATATATCAAGTTGCCTGTTATGTTTAGAAATGAGCCTTACACCTTGAATTTCATGCTTGTCACTTTAACTCTTTCATAGCTTACAAATTATTCTACTCCCTGTCCTACCATTCCTTTCTACGATACACATTCCAGTTCCGTGAGAAAATGTCTGCATCCATTATATAATTTCTAAGCCATGATTCAACTCCTATTACAATATCTGGTAAGTACGAGTATATATCTATTAAATTACTTAATTATATTCCTTTCTTTACCATACTTCTACAGTTCAACACTAACATTTTAATGTTATCCCTACTTGACTTCCAGATCCCTATACCCTTATCACCAGACTTGTCTGGTACAGATCTTTCTGTTAACATCCATGGGTGACTGGTGCATCTAGATGCTGAATGATGATAACACGGTAGGGAGAGGGGGAAACCCAGCATTGAAAACATGAAGATGTCTGCTCTAGGCTTAACATCACCATCTAACGGACAAATCACCATCAACAGCATCATATGCCCTCACTCCATATGAACACTGCAGAAAGGTTTGGAATTGAATCCAGGCTTTTGGCACGTTATCTAGTGATTAGAAATGTATACCCTGGTGGCCAAAATTGTGATAGTGAAAATGTTTTTCCACGAATGGGACTTGAACTGGCTAACCACAGTGTCAGATCTTGTAGACTTAGTGTGTTAATGATCATGGTCACTAGGTAAGCTGTTCTTTTGGTATAGCTCCTTCATGCAAACAGTAATCACGTAATTACTTCAGATATGGTACTATATCCCAACCCATTGCCAGAGTACACCCCCAGAAATCTTATCAATTCCAGCTGCCTTTCTAGTTTTCAACTTTTGTATCTCATTATGAATATTTTTGTTATCATAGGTAAATATCAGTCATCATCATCGTCATCAGTGTCCCACTCTATTTGCCCGAGTGTAGTTAACAAGCCTCCTCCATTCCTTTCTGTCCTTCCACTTTTCCTGCTCCATTACTTCTGCCACATCCAATCCAGCTTCTCTAATGCCCATCCAAATCTGATCCATCCACCTTCTTCTCGGTCTTCCAACTGGTCTCTTTCCCTTAACTTCTCTTTCCAATTCCCTTCTTGCTACCAATTCCTTTCCCATTCTTTTTACATGTCCGAACCATCTCAGTCTTGCTTTCTGTACGTTCTGTACTAACGGTTCTATACTTAGCTTTTCTCTGATTTTGATATTTATAATTCTATCTCTTGTCTTTTTAACTGATGTTCTTAAAAATTTCATTTCTTCTGCTTGGATCTCACTATCTTGTCTCTTATTAGTTACCAGCATTTCTAGTCCGTTTGTTACAATTCGTATGAAATACTGTTTATATAATGTTAATTTCGTTCTCTTCAGTACTTTGTCATCCCATGGAAGCTCTCTGACTTGTTGATAAAATATTGTACCTTTACATAGTCTGTTATTAATTTCAGGATTGATTTCATTCACGCTAATGTGAATTTGAAGCTTTCTCATCACCCTTCAGTACTTCACTAATATTAGTCACTTTCTCTACTTCGACATTATCCTTATATCCAACTATCTGTACCTACCGCTGACTAATACTTCTGCCTTGTGTAAATCCTCACATATACACTCCTGTTGTTCATTAATGATTCCTGGAATGTCCTTCCTGGAAACTGTTTCTGCCTTAACCCATTGCTGTCCAGGTGCATACTACTCCATTACTTCCTGTGGACTGGATTGCTGAAGCACATCTAGTATGGCAAGTAGGATGGAACCTAAATACTGTATGCATAACTTTTAAGTGAGATAAATTATGTATAAGGGGCAGTCGAATGAAAACCGAACACCCGCTATAACACACACATTCCATGCGAAAGGTGGCAACACTGTTGTTACCTATCGATACTGCCATCGCTGTGGCAGGAGAACTGCATAGTGACAACTCATAGGTGCACGCAGTTGTTGGGTTATGTCTTTCCTGGTATGCAGGCTGCTCTAGTGTATTCGTCTAGCTGTAGAAATGGAGGCAAACAAAGAAGAGCAGAGAAGTGTGGTTCATTTTCTGGTGGCTGGGGGTGTTGGAATATGCAAAACTCATCGTCGCATGTCTGCTGTGTATGGTGAACACTGCATGTTCATGACAAGTATGCACAAGTGCCATAGGAGATTCTGAGAAGGGCACACATCACTTCAAGACAATGCACACCCAGGACAAACCCATCAAACCATTACTCCTGATGTGATAGGGCGGATTGATGGCCTTATGTGGGAAAACCAATGAATCATGGAGAAAGATACTTGTGTTCAGGTCAGCATTAGCCATGGCTCCACACATACCATTACCAAAGATCACTTGCATTTCTGTCCCCATACTTCCAATCTGATGAAGGCTATGCTTCAGTGATTTGGTTGGGAAATACTTCTACATCCTATGTACAGCTTGGATCTTGATTTTCACATTTTAGGTGACCTGAAGAAAGATATTAGTGGACATCAGTTTCGTTCAGATGAGGAAGTGCGAGAGCGGATGCATTTGTGGATCCGTCAGTGACCTACCTCCTTTTGCAAAACTTAAATAGATTGTCTCGTCTCCCAGTGCGATAAATGTATTCATGTTTTTGGTAATTACTTTTGAATAAAGAGTCAATAATGACATTAGACTGCAATTCTAAAGGCTTAAACAATTTCTGTCTTTATTTATAGCTTTGAAGACATGGTCACATTATAGCGTGTGTTGGTTTTTATTTGACTGCCCTTTATAACTTGGCGAGAGCACACCAGTGATGCTAGTATTTGTTTTTGGTGTGGTATCTTGTGAATCAACTGCTCTTGACAAGTCCATCAATTGTATCTTGTGTCTTTGCTTTTTTTGTGCTCAATGCATGCTCTGCAGGGCTTCTGAGGGTACATTTTCCTTCCAGACCCAATGATTGCTTTAATTTTATGAAGCTTCAGATCTCCGGACATTCTTTCAGTAGGACCCTTTCTTGGAGTATGTGGAGTTGGTCTTGATACTTCTTCCATCAAATCCTCTTCTATCGCTTCTCTTTCTCCTCCATGTTCCTCTTGTTCTCCCACCAGTGGCATATACTGAGGGCTATGAAGGCTGTCAGTGAAGGCCAAACCTCAACTGAGAATGATGGCTAAAGCACATTATAATGTAAGCATCTGACATATTGTTCCATTTAAAATACTTGAAAGCAGTGAGATAAAACGTCGCACGTATTTCTGAGAACAAGGCATCGCTGATATTGGAGCCCAGACTCTCGCCCCTCTCCCCTCGACTCACCTCATGCGGCTTGCTGTTGTATATCGGATAGGAGCAGGGACTGGGGGATAGGTGTGCTAGGCTTCGGTCTGCCAGATCGCCTCTGCTAACTATCTACCGTGCGTTACTCATCGTATATACTTACTTCATACTTCTGACTTTAATTATATGTTAACAGAGTGCTGGTATTTCACTCCCATTTACTTCTACATCCTTGTAGGAAGACACTGCAGGGCTGCTGTTATAGGAGCAATATAGTTTTATTTTTATTGGTAGATCCGCTAAAATGAAATGCAATCTTTCAGGTTTAGTGTTCTCTTTTGTTGGTTGGAATTGAACCCATGATCGTGGGTCGGATACCATCAATGATCTTCCAAGGAAGCTAATTAACCTAGTGAGGATGGGTACAACCACTGTAAAATTCAACAATTTTATTTAATAATAATGGGGCATGGCATCTGTATAGGCTTGGTGATGACCTAATGAGGAAAAAATAAATGGCGAAGATGTCATAAACACCCATTCCCCAAGCCAGGGGAATTAACTGTATGAGGGGATTGATTCTGAAAACTATACCACAGCCATCGGATTAAAGGCAAACATTCTACCCATTTAGCCACAAAGCCGGACTTTAATTTGCTAAACCTTAGGCTACCATCTCCACTGGGCATTGGCAGTAGCAGAGGCCAGGACAGTAGCTTGTGAAGCAGCCATGACAACACAGCAATCTCTGTTGGCTTCTGGCTGCAGCTAAAAATGCTGAAGGCTTGACGTTCACTAAACCAACCATCGAAAGGGGGTAACCTAAGTCTAGTGGTAGCCCACGTCTTGATCCCAACATACGCTACTGTCTCCCACCCAACAATCTGCAACTGCCTCCATGAATTCCTTCTATTTCATGTTTGATCCCAGGTTCTGGTATTGATATAGCCTGAAGGCACTGAAAAGTGCACAAATTTTCAGCCAAAGGAAGTTTTCTTTTTTTTTTTTTTTTTTTTTTGCACCATAGGCCTACGACTGTTTTCCTGAGAAATGTTTATTAGATCAAGTACTGGTCAGCCCTGTCCACCCTGTTTGTGAATTTGTTATATTCAATACCTAATTGATTTTTGGCTTCTCTACTTTTTCCAAATCTGTTCACAACCTCCTCTGTCATGTCATTTGTCCTTCCATACACGGGGAAGAAATTCACATTTCTGCCAAACACATTTTCACTAGAGATGGGTAAATGATACTCAAGTTTGAGCAGGCTCGAGCCAGCCCGATACGCTACATAGGCTTGATACGGTATCGAACCTGTTCGAACTGTCAGGCGACCCCACACGGACTATGTGGAGTGCTGACGGACCAGTCAAATCAAATCAAATCAAATCAAAATCTCTTTATCTGCAAATGAGGTGTCTACCTCGGTGGCAAATGATACACTAAAATACATTATTGTCAAGCACTAAATTTTAAATGAACAAGAGAAGAAGAAAATTTTCCTAGAATACAATATTATACAATTTACGCTAACAATTTTTTCTATTAAACACACAGCTCATCTTTAATAAATTTATATTGTTTATAAAATTCTACCTATAATATTTCCCGTACTTACAAACATAGTCAACTCATATACAGTATGTGGAATTACTTCAAATAATACTATACAACTGGTATCAGATTAAAAATTACATTGCATTTATTTACTTATTTATTTTTTACCCCTTTTGGAACCTAAGTAGCATAACGACCTGCTGCGTCTTAACCAAAGCCCCTTTTGCCGCCACTTTTCAGAGTTTCTGAAGGGCCTTCACAGCTACCATAGCGGTCCCAGGGCCCTCGAAGTCCCCACTGTACTTCACCCCTATAGGCAGTCCCCTACTTCAGCTGTCCAAACTCTTTAGACCACGGGATGGAATTAATTTATTCACACACATTTTTTTATTTACAATGTCCTGCACTGGTCGAATGCCCTCTAACATTTCATTTATTTTCTCTGTTGCTGTCGTCGTATTAGACTACTACTAGGTGTGTGGAGTGGTGAACACAGCGTTCTCTGTGAAGAGGAAGAGCATTTGTTTAATAGTCTTTCTGGTAGTACGAATAACAGATTGGTAAAAGCAATTCTATGGTAAGCTATTTATTTAGTTAATATTTAACCTTAACTTTGCATTTTACATTTTGTACGCTCTTCAGAAATGCTTTTCTTTATAACTTTGTTGTGTTTTGCAGGCTTAATGTTGTTAATCATTACTTTCAAGTACCGATAGTTAACATGTTTTTTGTATGCGAGTTATTATTTCCTCATTAATAATTATTAATAATAAATTATAATATACAAACTTGTTATTACTTCGGATAGAGCAGACAATGACCTGTAGAAAAAGGTTATGAACTTGGGACTACTTTGAATAGCTTCCAGACAAATGAGTAAAATGCACACGATGTAATAAAACATTAAAAAACAATAGTAAAAATACATCGACGGTGATAAGACACCTAAAAATGCATAATGTTCATCCTTCATCCAATGAAACCATTCCAAATGAGGAGGAGACATCTCCACCTAAAACGACGTCGACATATGCAGGTTGCAGGTAAAATATCCTTAATAGCCTCCTTTTTTTTTTTTTTCATGAATAGCACAGTGGACGGCCGCTCGCATTAGAATGGTGAAGGGCTCAGAATGTCCACCTCGACAGGGTCTACAAAGTTGAGGTATACATTTCTTTTTGCTATTTTGCTTTACGTCGTGCCGACACAGATAGGTCTTATGGCGACGATGGGATAAGAAAGGCCTAGGAATGGGAAGGAAGCGGCCGTGATCTTAATTAAGGTACAGCCCCAGCATTTGCCAGGTGTGAAAATGGGAAACCATGGAAAACCATCTTCAGGGCTGCCAACAGTGGGATTCGAACCCACTATCTCCCGGATGCAAGCTCACAGCTGCGCGCTCCTTACCACACGGCCAACTCTCCCGGTGGTATACAGTTTATACCGATTTTACGTGCATAAGCATTACGTTATGAAACCATCAATTGATTGGCAATTAGTCCGCCTCTGTGGTGTAGTGGTTAGTGTGATTAGCTCCCACCCCCAGAGGCCCGGGTTCGATTCCTGGCTCTGCCGCGAAATTTGAAAAGTGGTACGAAGGCTGGAACGAGGTCCACTCACCCTCGGGAAGTCAACTGAGTAGAGGTGGGTTCGATTCCCACCTCAGCCATCCTCGAAGTGGGTTCCCATGGGTTCCCACTTCTCTTTCTCCTTCAGGCAAATGCCGGGATAGTAGCTAACTTAAGGCCACGGCCGCTTCCTTCCTTCTTCCTTGTCAGTGCCTCCCCATATTCCCATCCCCCAACAAGGCCTCTGTTCAGCATAGCAGGTGAGGCCGTCTGGGCAAGGAACTGGTCATCCTTCCCAGTTGTATCACCCGACCTAAAGTCTCAAGCTCCAGGACACCACTTTTAAGATGGTAGAGGTGGGATCTATCGCTGAGTCCGAGGGAAAAACCAACTCTGGAAGGTAAACGAACTAAGAACAAAAAGAGATAATAATAATAATAATAATACCAAGCTCAGTAGCTCCAGTCACTTAGGTGTGGCCAGTAACCAGTATTCGGGAGATAGTTGGTTCGAACCCCACTGTTGGTAGAACTGAAGATGCTTTTCCCTAATTTCCCATCTTCACACCAGGCAAATGCTGGGGTTGTACCTTAATTGAAGTGACGGCCCCTTCCTTCCCGCGTCTAGTCCTTTCCTACCCCAATGTCACCATAAGACCTATTTGAATGGAGCGAGGTAAAAGCAAATTGTAAATAATTATCTAGTAGTTACCAATAAAAGTACACAATAATAATAATAATAATAACATAAATTATTCCCCCGCCTACCATCCCCGATGCGCCTCTGACTTCTGGCCAGGATGTAATAGTGTCGAGGATAATAACAAAAGTATATTCCTGTAAGGGTACAAATTACTCGCATATTTACAAATAATGTTGTCCCAACATTGTAAGAAGAACTTCTTGTGACGTGTCGTCATTGTACTGAGCATTCAAACGAAGTTCTGGAGGCAGTCCGTATATTCTAGGGAGGCATTTCCAATGAACTGTCGCACATACACAGATTTTGGCTGTCTCTAAATTGCTGATACAGTTTGAAGGGATTATATGCTCAAAATATACAAAAGTGCATAGCAAACACAGGACGATGCGGTATCGCCTAGCTCAGTAATCTAACACAGCCTTCTTGAGATTTCTGGCTGATAACAAGCAAGCCGCTAGGTCGCCGCGCGCCCAAAAGCTCGAGCAAACCTCGAACTTGTTCGAACTCTGACGTCATCTGTTCGATTAGCTCGAGTCGGGCTCAAGCACATCCCTAATTTTCACCTCTCTTTAGTATTTTGATGAAGCTTTCAATACTAGGGGAATTCCTCTATTCATCCGAATAGTCCCACACACTCTTAATTTTCCTTTCAAAAAGGTTTTCTGCAGTTTCTGTTCTATTGTATTAGTTATCCTGGTACATATATCTGTGGTAGTCCTACTTAAGGCAGAACCAGATAACCTAGGCCTATGTCCAAAAATGTGATTTTTGGGTACCTACCAATAATGTAGGCCCACATAGAGTAACGAGGTTTAAGATGGCAAAACCCTGTATGGTTTGGATTAACTTAGGATATACAGTTATCAAAAATAAAATCGCGATATGTCGATTTCTTTGAAACGTGTTGTTGGCAAAACCAAGACCAACTGCTGTACAATACCTCAGACCTTAACCGATAGAATTGGGTCATTCATGAACTAACTAGTTCATTTGAACGACTCGTTTATTTGAACTGGTACGAGTCATTTCTTGATGGATACAATTCTTTTGCATCCATCTCTTGGCACAGGCCAGAGCACAGTGTAGCTTCCACTGAAGTCCCAGTCTCATCCATGGCTGTGACAATATGGAAGCTGCTGGGGTATGGGTGGTGCTGATTAATGACATTCAGAGCACAACCAATGTGTCTGAGTGTCATGAAGGGTGTTGCTCATAGGGTTAGTTGTGCTACAATAGCACTGTCTGGCCCAGTGAGGAAAGCAATGGCAAACTACCTCACTCCTCATCTTGCCTAGTACGCCTTACTTTGGTACTGCCATTGGTTTTTGTGGTTTCCCTATAACTGCATAGTCTTTGGTGATGCTATTTGAGGATCCAACCAGCCTCTGGGCTGATGACCAGACAGACAGACAGACGAGTTCGTTCAAATGTTTTGAACGGGTCGTTCACAACGAGCACACACACGACGAAGACCGAAGCAAGTACCATCTATTGTAAAATGTAAGTACTAGCTCGCGCCACTAGTGTTGTTGCTAAAGCCTCAAGTCACGGCCAACTCGAAATTCCGGCCTGCTACACATGACAGTTCCATAGTGATGACGTCAGTCTTTTAGTGCAGCGATATGGAGTAGCGCTGTTAACGGAGCGGTTGTTTACGGAGCGGAGGCTCCGGGCGCTTTCAATCGTTTGCCTCCGGAGAACCTCCGATTGAATTGCAAGCGCGTAGTTTGAACTTGGCACGGGAGAAATGAACGAGCATTTGTACAGGAATTTATAACTTGTCGCTATTAATGTGAAAAACTACGCCCCTCCGTTAATACTTCAGTTATTTGGCGATATTACAAATAGGCCTAGCATTCTTACGTACAGACATAATAATTATGTAACAGAACCTCCGATTGAATGACAAGCGCGTAGTGTGAACTTGGTACGGGAGAAATGGAAGAGCATTTTCTCAGGAATTTAAAACTTGTCGCTACTATTGTGCGAAACTAGGCCCCTCAGTTAATACCTTAACTATTTATCGATATTACACATAGCATTCTTATGTACAAACATAATTATGTATTTTCTTAAATATAAACATGTTATAATTTAGGCCTTGTCCGTGACTGTAAATTACTTCGTTATGAAATAATTAATACTATTATCATTGCATGCCTTTGCTGGCGGGACCTAGTGTTTACAGTGCACTATGTCTTCTGGTATGGGCTAGAGCAATCTTGTTACTTTCATTGATCTGTCTCAGTGATGCTAGTAATGTCATTCCTTCTGCAGCCAGTCCCTGCTCTGAATGGTGTGAAAATATTGCTCATAGGGTCAGTTGGTGCATGCATTTCAGTGGGCTTGGCAGACTGATATGTAATAGCAACTTCTGGCCCGGTGAGGAAAGCAACGGGAAACTACCTCACTCCTCATTTCCCTAGTATGCCTCTTCAGTGATGCCTAGGCCATCTATGACAGCTGATGGCAGAGCTGTTGAGGATCCAACCAGCCTTCGGGCTGAGGACTAAACATACATACATACATTATCATTGCATGCCGGGCTGAATGGCTCGGACGTTTGAGGCATTGGCTTTCTGACCCCAACTTCGCAGGTTCGATTCTGGCTCAGTCCGGTGATATTTGAAGATGCTCAAATTCGTCTGCCTCGTGTTGGTAGATTTAATTACACGTAAAAGAACTCCTGCGTAACCAAATTCTGGCATCACGGCGTCCCCGAAAACCTTATAAGTAGTTAGTGGGACGTAAAGCTTATATTATTATTATTATTATTATTATTATTATTATTATTATTATTATTATTATTATTATTATTATTATTATTATTACTAGCTGATGTACCCGTGCTTCGCTACGGGATTCTCAGAAAGACTGACTTGGTGGTTTTCCTAACTGAATTCAACATAGGTCATTACAAAAACGTCAGTAGGAATGTAGCGATTGAAAGCAATGTTATCATATAAAATACTCGATCAAATGAAAAACCGCACACTTTCTCACTTTCAACGAACAGTACTACGGTGCCGATCTAAGAGTCCAAAGTTCCAGAACTGGAATAACCAGGTCGCAGACTGCCGTGACCACTCCTCTGTCATTATTTCGTTAAATATGCACACTACTCATTCCAATCAGTGGCTCAGAGTAGGGATTTTATAGCTCGAATACAATAATGAACCAGTGTGTTACGTACCAGATATATCAGAAAATGTATGAACCAGAGGAATGGCATGCTAAAGAAGAAAGTTATCTTACACCCCAGCTACTTCCCAATATACAGGCAGGCTGTTACAGTCGGTACGACCAGGCGAGTTGGCCGTGTGGTTAGGGGCGCGCAGCTGTGAGATTGCATCCGGGAGATAGTGGATTCGAACCCCATTGCCGGCAACCCTGAAGATGGTATTCGGGAGATGATGGGTTCGAGCCCCACTGTCGGCAGCCCTGACGATGGTTCTCCGTGGTTTCCCATTTTCACTCCAGGCAAATGCCGGGACTGTGCCTTAATTAAAGCCACGGCCGCTTCCTTCCACTTCCTAGACCTTTCCTATCCCATCGTCGCATAAGACCTATCTGTGTCAGTGCGACGTAAAACAACTAGCAAAGAAAAAAAAACATTGAATGACAAGCGCGTAGTGTGAACTTCATACGGGAGGAATGAACGAGCATTTTCACAGGAATTTATGACGTCGCTGTTTTTGCGCGAAACTACACTCCTTCTTTAACTTTTTCTAATGCTATTTGTTCGGGGCGTCGACCTATGAAGATCCTTTGCCCCTATTTGCACCATATATGAGGAAACCTGCGTGTATTATGTAAATGGGGGTAGGGTAAAGTGTTGAATGCGAGGAAAGGAACGTTAAGGATGACACAAACACCCAGTCCCCAGGCCAGGGATATTAATAATTTACAATTAAAAAACTGACCTGGCCGGGAATCGAACCCGGGGCCGCCAGGTGACAGGCGGACGCGTTGCCACCTACACCGCAAGACCAGTGGTTAGGAGTCATTTGTGCCATGTTTTACACAGCAGCATTTACAGATTTGAACCGCTTGAACTCCTCCCTCCGTTCGTAAATAATCATTCCTTACTTCTGCCACGTCTTTCACGTGTTTTACATATGTCCAGAAATTAAAAACGAATTCAAATTTAACTTGAAATTACTGTATTCTAGCGCCAATATAATGGGAATATTTCCATAATAATGATAATAATAATGAACGAACCACTGTGTACGTTCTGCACAGGTAGGGTCTGTACTTTTCTGAGGAAAAACTGAACCTATTAAGATATATTGTTTGTTCTATCTACAGGGTTTATACCTACAGGTATATGGGGTATGTATTATATGTCGATATAATTGCATTTTCTTGATAACAAATGAGAGGATGCATTAATTATTCTGAATGACTATACGTTCTTTGTTAAGGGGTATTGAATGGAATATCGGTGATATAGATCAATTTTTGTTTATGTAGGTAACGATTTTTATAGGGCGCCTACATTCATGGACGTAAGTTTGAAATTACAGCCCACTAAGCCCTTACACTCGGAGCTACTGTTGCGAATACAGCTGGGAACGGAGCAGTTGCTCCTATGATTGCAATCGGTAGTGCGAGTGAGCGCTCCCTCCGATATTCTTCGGTAGTAAACTGTTGCTGGGAAACCAATCGGTGCTTCGTCACGCGAGCGGAGGGCTAGCGGAGGACGGAGCAACAGTACTGAATGTGTGCCTCGCTTGCCGTTCCATCCGTGGTGCGCAACGGATGTGCTAGCGACATAGTAAATACTGCTTTATAAGTATGACGAAGGAGAATATAGGAAATATATACATTCTCATTTATCGTTCGTGGTCCATTTGTCGATTACTTTTGTAAAAATTTGCTTTACGTCATGCCGTCTTATGACGACGATGTGATAGGAACGGCTAAGGAGAGTAATTTCTAGGTGTGAAAATGGAAAACGACGTAAAACCATCTTCAGAGCTGCCGACAGTGGGGTTCGAACCCACTTTCATCCGGAAGATAGTGGGATCGAATCCCACTGTCGGCAGCCTTGAAGATAGTTTTCCGTGGTTTCCCACTTCTCCTCCAGGAAAATGCCGGGATGGTACCTAACCGAAGGCCACGGCCGCTTCGTTCCCACTCCCAAACCTTCCCTATCCCATCGTCGCCATAAGACTTATCTGTGTCGGTGCGACATAAAACAAAACCCAAAGTCTCACGCTCCAGGACACTGTCCTTGAGGCGGTATAGGTGGGATCCCTCTCTGCGTCCGAGGGAACACCCAACCCTGGAGGGTAAATTGATGGAAGGATTATTATTATTATTATGGTACTCCCATAACCACTTCTGTGGTTTTTGTGACGTTAAGGTGCCGACATTTTGTCCCACAGGAGTTCTTTCATGTGCCGGTACAGTAGCGGCGATTAGGGGGGGGGGCGAGAGGGGACAGTCGCCCCCCTACTTTGTGGAGAAAACTTTGCATTTGTATTCCATTTTAGCTGGATGAAACAAGGTATTATAGGAATTATTAAAACAAGCAATTTTACAAGCCCTGTTGTCTTATCAGCTAATTATTTGCTTTAATTAATAACGAAATTATTAGCGGAAATACGCAACAAAGTCGTTCACGCGGTTAACCGATTTGTATAGCGCCACAGCGAGTACTGTAGTGGAGACTTTGTATGTGCTGTGAGGAAGGGTACGCGTGCATTCGTTAGTCTGGCAGTCTATTTAGTGTCAGTTAGTTTTTTTTTTTTTAAGTTTGTAGTCAAATACTAAATGATTTTAATTATATAATCACGCCGTACGTCTATTTAATTGTAATACATGTGTAATATTGTTCCTCTCGTGAAAGTTTTATTGTATAGTATTGAATCAAAATCTCAAATAAATATTATCAACACAGGTAAGTTGGTAGGCTGAGAATCTTTACCTCTCTGTCGAAATTCCATTTAGTAGCTTTTTTTTTCAGTTTTAATGTATAACGTATATACCCCCCCCCGCTATATCCCACAAACTGGGGTACTTTGTTGTCTTTACATTCCCCCCCCCCCCCTACTTCTAATTCCCAATCGCCGCTACTGCCGGTACACCTGACCACCTTCAGGTACCGCCGAGCAAAGTCGGAATTGAAACCGCAAGCTTGAGCTCAGAAGGCCAGCGCTCTACCGTCTGAACTACTCAGCCCGGTACAGCATATAACCAGTTTCAATCAGTTCGTACTCTTCAGTAAAAATTGAAATGGCGTATGACTTTTAGTGCCGAGAGTGTTTGAGGACAAGTTCGGCTCACTAGATGCAGGTCCTTTGATTTGACGTCTTTAGGCGATCTGCGCGTTGTGATGTGGATGAAATGATGATGAAGACGACACATACACCCAGTTCCAGCGCCAGCGAAATTAGCCAATTAAGGTCAAAATTCCCGAACCTGCCGGGAATCGAACCCGGGACCCCTGTGACCAAAGGCCAACACGCTAACCATTTAGCCATGGAGCCGGATGTACTGTTCCGTAATAAATGAGCTACGAGTATAATTAATGTAAGAACATCGTATATAATACATGTTTACATGCAATGGAATATAATTACCACTTAAAATATTTTACTACCAGTATTAATAATATTGTTAACGCATTTGCAACAGTATAATATATGCCAATATTCAGTCTACAGTATTCTATCCACCTGCACCTATTGCAAACTGAACGTCAGCAGATCAAAATCTGTTATTCATAACGTAACAAATAATGCGGCGATCTTGAAACGACTACATCATTTGAATGACAAACGTAGGGGAACACATGCATCTGTGGAATTAGTACTGAAATCTAAATTGTAATTCCTCCTAAGATCACCGTTGCAACATTGCCCACATCAAAGCATTTGAATTTTCCGCCAGTGAATTCAATCGGAGGACTACCGGAGGTCTCCGGAGGAGCGCTGTAATCGTATTATCCGATTCAATCAACAGGAGGTCCGCCTCCTCTTCACAGCGCTAATATGGAGGCTCGAGCCTTGTTTACATGGTGGTTTCGTAGTACGTTGTTGTTATTTCAACGTTATTAGAGGCGTTCGTTCGTGTTTAAAAGTGATAACTGTATGAAAACGCATCAGTAAAGGATGTATTTTCAGCAATAGTACGTGTTAAATACTATAGCTTTCTAATTTGAGCAGCCTGATATTAGGAAGTATTGCTAGGTTACGTGATAGGTTAGGTGAACCCACTGAGCTATTATGAATTGTCTAAAGTACTCTAAAGCTTATCATTTAATTATAATTATTATAATAATGTTTTAGGGTAGTGTATGCTCCTCTTTGCAAAATGGGGCGAACCGAACGTGTAGTGTGCCTGGATGTACATCTAATTACCGTTCAAATAAGGAGGTGGCTATCTCAACATTTGCGTTTCCTAGCGATAAGGAGAAGCGAGCTAAATGGATTCATGCTATACACCGATCTAATTTTAAACCCACTAAATATGCCTGTGTCTGTATTAAACATTTTCCGTAAATCACATAGTTCGAGTTGATACTGCAGAACAACCAGATGGTCCCGTTTTAAGTGTGCCTAGGGTAAAACCAAAATCAACTGACGATGCTGTGCCAACTATATTTCCTGGGCAGCCGTCATATATGTCTCAACCTACACCTTCGAAATGAAAATCGCCTGAAGAAAGGAGAGAGGATATTATGAAGAATGACAACTAAACTTCAAGACATGGTGTGAAGGAGACAAGATGTCAAATTATGAGGATTTGTTGGGTAAGTTAACAACTCTAAATGTACTTGAATTTTCTACCAAAATTGATGTCGATAGTTTTGTTTTACAAGCTTCAAACCAAATTCATAATTGCTAAAGCTGTGCAGACGGGGGAGGCGGTTGAAACAGCCTACAGATTTTGTTTTTCAAATTGCTGTGGAGGGCTACACTTTATTTCAGACCTTGATATCTGATTTTGAAGATGCCTTTTTGAACACCAGAAGTCACAGGGATGTTTTTACAAACCTTTTGAAAATGAAAGTTGAAGAAACTGGCAATTACTATGATAAGTGTGTGTGTGGTATAGAGTTCATTAGTATTGTGTCCAAGATCTGCCACAGTTTTGGGAAACATTTTTAGTAACAATTACTCAAAAATAATTTACAACAACACTGTGTGCACCAACAAGCGTAAAGTAATGACATTTTAGAGACAACAGGTCGCCTATTGAGCATCAAATGATTTGTTATGGAGGACTACATGTTAATTCAGGCCTTGATACCTGATTCAAAGATATATTTTTAAAAAGTGGAAATCGTAGGGATGTTTCTTTCAATGTTTTGATAATGGAAGATCAAAAACCTGTGACAAGTGTGAGTGTGAGCTGCAAAGTTCATGAGTGTTGTGTCCAAGATCTATCATATCATGGCAAATATTTTTCCTAACTGCCATTCATAAATAATTAAAAGCATTATGTGCTCAAATAAGTGTAATATAAGGTCATTTTAGAGACAGCAACAGTTTGCCGAGTAACCATTATACTACTTTTCAAATTGTGAAAAGCTACACATTAACTCAGACGTTGATATCCCCTTCAGTAGTAATTGTAGCGATTTTTCTTTCAATGTTTTGATAAAGAACGTTGAAGAACCTGTGACAAGTGTGGGTGTGTGCTGCTGAGTTAATGAGTGTCGTGACCAAGATCTGTCAAATTTTGGAAAATACGTTTTATAACTTATTCATGTGCTCAGATAAGCATAAAAGAGTTACATTGTTTTGAGAGAAAACCATTCGCCTAGTCACCGTCATCGTACAGTCCAGGTAATGAAATGAAATATCGTATGGCTTTTAGTGCCGGGATATCCCAGGACGGGTTCGACTCGCCAGGTGCAGGTCTTTCAATTTGACGTCCGTAGGCGACCTTCGTGTCATGATGAGGATGAAATGATGATGAAGACAACACATACACCCAGCCCCCGTGCCACTGGAATTAACCAATTAAGGTTAAAATCCCCGACCCGGGACCCTCTGAACCGAAGGCCAGTATGCTGACCGTTCAGCCAACGAGTCGGGCACAGTCCAGGTGAGTAGCCTTCAGTCGAACATTGTACAATATGTAATATAAACCTTGAGTGCATATGTGTATTCGTATGTATTCTTTTGATAGTGTTTCTTCGATGTTGTGTGTTCATAGGCTTATTATTGCATTTTCTTTGTCACAATGTGATAAAAAGTATCGTATCAGCAATATAGGAATTATTACACGCGTCGGCGGAAAGTGAGCACTATACGCGTGACGTCACAACTGTTGGTAGCAGGCCTCTATATATTAAGATGGCCGTGGCTTGTAAAAAGTCGGCGAGTGCACTAGTAGTCGAGTACACACGCGTCCTCAGTAGCCACCTAAGTTAGCTGGCGTGTGGAAGCCACGTGTTGTCATAAGGTTAGATTTTATTGTGAAAATTTGATACGTTCTTGAGGCTTTAATAATTTAATATATTATTTTATGTAATATATTATTATCTTATAATTATTAATAATAATTTAAGAATATTTGATACTTGAGGCTACTATGAAGTGGAACACGAGTAACATTTCATTGTTTTTACAAGCGTACCAACAATTCCCTACATTGTGGAACATTAAAAATAAAGACTACCGGTACAGCAACAAATCGTTGAGGGATGCGAGTTTTAAACGACTAACGTCTGAGCTGAATGAAAATCAGTTGTTAGGCGAAATGGATGAGAAGCTGTTTAAGTCTAAAATCAAGCCCGTTAAAGATGTCTACAGAATGGAATTACAAAAAATTGAAAAAGCAAAAAAGAGTGGCTGTGGAACAGATGAAGTTTATGTACCAAAGTTACCTTGGTTTAAAGATGCTACCGGTACTTATTTGAGTGAAGTTGTGACAACTAGAAGCAGTACTTAAAATTTGGTAAGTAAATTTAATGTATTAATTTAATACATCAATAGTTTTTAAAACATTGTTTATGGCTGTTTAAGTCCAAGTTTCTCCCATTACCATGGTAGAGTATTTTCTTCCGTGAAGTACGTCATGTACGCTTGTCTGATCCCTTTAGCGATTTGGCTTGCATTGTTGCTGCCTAGTCTGGTCACTGCACGTAGGATGTTGGTATTTTGTCTCCGTTCAGCAGGTGTTACATCTCATGTGTTAAAATTAATCTTCTCTTTCCACTGCTTGCTGTGACATATAGTGGTTTAGGGCAGTCTTTCGCAGCCAGTTATGCAAACTGCAAGCAGCCCAAACAACTCGATCGATAGTATCGGGTTTCAAATCAGTTGGTCTTGAAAACACTCTAAATCGCCAGGCAAGTGTGCCAAAAGCATTCTCTGACACTCGTCTGGTATGGGAAAGACGATAATTGAATATTTTTTCATCATCACTTAGTCCATGCTTACTGAAGGGCTTCATAAGATTGGGTCTTAGAGAAAAAGCGTCGTCCCCGACGATAACAGAGTTCTCAGGAAACCCGATGGTTTTATTTTCCATTGCAATGTTCAGAGTACTATCTCTAAATACTGCACTGTCACTTGCTCGGCCATTTCCTCCTACGTCAATATATGTGAAGCAATAATCTGCATCAACCATGGCAAATAGCAGGGGCGGTGCGTGGTATTGTTGCACTGTTGCACAACTCACAATAATTTTGCACTTCATTTGTCGTCTTTTCTTCTAATGATTTAGTTTAATAAATCTAACAAATATTCGAAAACATGTTTAAACCAACCATCTTTGGTCATTCGCTGTACTAATGCTTCGTAACGGACCAGTAAACGCTGCTGGCTTCGAATCAAACTCAGGGGGTTTGCTTTCCTACAGCACCTCCCTATCGGGCAGCGCGGCGCAATGTACCTCAGGAGGGACTAGCCTAACCCTGCATAGTATCAGGTGGCATCAGGTAACATGCTCGGCAGTATCGGTCTCAGGGAGTTGCACGAGTCTAGCAAGTCCCCTCTCGAGAAACAGTTCGAAATATCCCCGTTAGCTTGTGCCACTGTGCGGAGATTACTTCATTTCTATTTTCTCTCCTCTCGCAAAGGTCATTCCATTTCCATTATTTTTATTTACAATTTTTGCTTTACGTTGCACCGACACAGATAGGTCCTGCGGCGACGATGGGATAGGATAGGGCTAGAAGTTGGAAGGAAGCGACCATGGCTTTAATTAAGGCACAGCCAAGCATTTGCCTGGTGTGAAAATGGGAAACAGCGGAAAACCTTTTTCAGGGCTTCCGACAGTGGTGTTCGAACCTAATATCCCCCGAATGTAACTTCACAGCTACGCGACCCTAACCACGCGGCCAACTTGCTGGGTAACTTCTTTCCTACGCCATACCACACCATATTACAAACATCTTGCTTCAACGAAAAACAGAACGGAAAATTTTCAATTCAAGTGAGACAAAAGGAACTGTGGCAGGCTGAGTGTCTCACATGGTTGAGACGCTGGCCTTCTGACCCCAGTGTGGCAGGTTCGATCCTGGCTCAGTCCGGTGGTATTTGAGGGTGCTCAAATACATCAGCCTAGTGTCAGTAGATTTACTGGCATGTAAAAGAACTCCTGCGGGACTAAACTCCGGCATCTCGGTGTCTTCGAAAACCGTAACATGTCCTTAGTGGGACGTAAAGCCAATAACATTATTATTAAGAGTAACTGTAGTTATAGTGTTTAATTGGCCTCTTATTTCCTGGGTGTGATTGCCAGATATATTTCAGTTTTAGTAAGAATGTAGTTCTTTAGTTAACGATAATAGAATTTGTTAATACTTCTGTAAGCTATAAAAATACGACACTGAAAATGTTGGTGCTACCCCCCAGCTTCAGATACCACTAGCCGCCACTGGCAAATAGTGTGATAATGTAGGTTTTCTTGTAATTGTAGTATGATGAACCTGAACAGGGAGGTCTCTTGATGACAATGTGTTTACCATCAATCGCCCCACAGCATCTAGGGAAATTCCAGAGCTGGAGGAATAACTTTTCAATTTCTTTCCAATGTTCAACAGTTTTTGGTACCTGAAAGGAAAATATTGTTTTAAGTACTTATTATGTTTTAATGAATAAAACATAAAATATACATTATTATGAATAATTTTGTCCTTTTTTCAGGACCTAAACCAAAGTGAAAATTCAGAACAAGATAAAGAGGGAGGCGACACCATTGACCCTGCGAACAACTCCACTGTTGAAACAAACACGGCCCACTCGTCTGGATTTATTAAGCCACCTGAGCCGCTAAGAAAATATGTTTAGAAAAATGTAGAAATTGGTACTTCCGACAATGGGGAGATATTCCAAGCATTCAAGAAGTTAGACGACATTGCAAACAAGGCTGCTGTGGATAAGCCATATGATCTGTTTGGCAAGTATGTAGCAAGTGAACTCCGTCAGCTACCAAAGCGAACAGCCATCTTGCTGCAGCAGGATATTCAAAATTCTATAACTCGTGCTAAGTTGGACATATTGGACAATGCATCAGTTCAACCAGAACTTCACAATTTTAATCGCGTCTCTTCAATCAATTGCTTCCGCAACTGGTTCTTCAAACGACGAAGAGGACATCTTTCAAACAGCGATGACCTTTTCACAGATTATGTAAAGAGATTCCATGAAATAAATGATAATTATTAAATTATTATTATTATTATTATTATTATTATTATTATTATTATTATTATTATTATTATTATTATTATTCACACTAACATCAATGAATGATTGAAGAACACAACAAATCGCCGTAATTACATGGGGTAGGAACCTCGAATTGTTGTTTCTGGAAATCGAAACCGGTACTCCAGTGACTTAAATGAATCACTAGTCGCTAAATAGCCTAAAGTTATTTCTAATTTCGTTGTTACTGGGATTGCCGTCCTCATTGTTGTGTCCCGTATTGACAACATTTCGTATACCATTTCTAGTAGTTCATCAAACTGTTTACCGGTACCTGTAATTCTCAAAATATTTCTATAAGCCGCAGGATCTTCGTTGTTCTGCTCTGTCTGTAAAGTATTTGATGCACCATAATCAGTACGTCTTCCTATCCACGGTTTCACAAACACGGTTCTCTTAAGCACATTCTTTTCGCGTTTTGTCGTTCAATTAACTCGTTTTCAATCACTTTAGCTACAACTTCAACACCCGCTAGACCAATGCTACTAGCCTACTAGCTACTTGTGCACAAGCTACTGTGAGTACACGTGGCTAGTTTACAAGCTAGCTCGCTCAAACGCCGGCGAGTGGCGTGTAAAGTCGCCGGCAGGTCAACTTTCACGGGAGCGTTTTTGCAAGCAGCTAACGGAGCGAGTGCATCGAGTACACTGGGCTAGTTTACGAGCTGCTTGTAAAAAAGCTGTTTATTAGCTTGTAAACTCGCCCCGTGAACTTGAGGCTGTAGTGATCATCATCTTGTTGTGGCTACCTTTAGGATGATTAAGGCACAGATAAGGAAGCGGGATGATGTTGGAAGGCTAAAGAATGACAGTAAGGTGAAGGAAGTCTTCAGGATAGCACTATAGAATCGATTTCAAGCACTCACTGAGGTGGATGATGAAACTCTTGAGGAAAAATGGGTGAAGATTAAATTTGTCTTTTCGGGAGTAAGTGAAAATATCCTGGGTGCTAAGGAGAGGAGGGAAAAACTGGATGACCGAACAGGTACGGGAAATCATTAGAGCAGAGAGATAAAGGATGCAATGAACGCATGTAAGACACGACCAAGAAAGGCAGAACTGCAATCAAAATATGCTGCAAAGGATAGGGAAATAAAGAGAAATGTGAGGAGAGATCAAAAGTACTGGACAGATGACCTGTCTCAACAGGCAGAAAAGGCAGCCAACAGAGGAAATCTCAAAGAACTATATACCATCAGAATTCTGCCAAGGAAGCATATTCAGAAAAACGGTCCGGTCAGGAACATAGATGGAACCCTCTTAACTGACCCTGAGGATCAATTGAAACGATGGCAAGAACATTTTTCTGCAGTTCTAAACCGCTCCATAGAAGATCAATCAGATGCAGGAGAAGAAGCAGAAGAAGAAGATTCAGTATGACTCAACGATAAAAAAAAGCCTGCATTCCAACAGTAGAAGAAATCAAGAAGGCTTTGAGAGTCATATTGGTCATGCAGCAGGATTTGACAACATTCCATCAGAAGTCATGAAGATGGATATGGGCACCACTGCCAATATATTGCAGTCTCTATTCGAGAAGGTATGGGTTACTGGAGAAATGCCGGCAGACTGGAAATATGGGTTGTTGGTGAAGTTGCCTAAAAAGGGGGATACGTCTGATTGTAACAACTGGAGGGGCATCACGCTTCTCTCAATCCCTAGCAAAGTCTTCATCAGGATTCTGCTGAATAGAATTAAAGTGTACGTCAACTTAAGGTTCCGACGAGAACTGGCAGGCTTTCGTCCGAATCGCTCATGCATCGGCCAAATAAACACCTTGAGGATAATTCTGGAGCAGTGTGCCGAAAGGTCATCTCGCCTCTACGCAGTGTTCGTTGACTTTGAGGAGGCTTTTGACTCGATCAACAGAGAAGCCATGTGGAAGGAAGTGAAGCGTTACGGAGTGCCAGGATAAATTGTCGATCTCATTCAGGAAACGTACCGTGATTACACAAGTAGAGTCATTCATGGGGCTGTATATCTGAGCCTATTAGTGTACGTTCAGGAAATCGTCAAGGATGTACCCTGTTGCCAACTATGTTGTTGGTTGTGATTGACGCTCTAATGCGGATGTGACCGAAATTTGAAAGGTGGTATCCAATGGAGATTAGGCTTGAAGATCTGGAATTTGCTGACGATTTGTATCTCCCGTCTGAGGCACATGGGGAAATGTAAGCAAAGCTTGAAGATTTGTTAGGGGAAGGGAAAAAGGTGTGACTAATGATCAACTCATAGAAGACCAAGGCCCTAAGGATTAATACCAACAAATCAGACCCATTTATCTTCAGTGGTGAATCTATCGAGGATATGGATTGCTTCACTTACTTAGGCAGTGTAGTTGCCAAAGATAAAAGAGCTGCACAAGATATCTAGCAGCGCATTCGAAAAGCAAATGATGCCTCTGTTCGGCTCTTATCCGGTGTGGAAGAACAACAAAATATCTGTCAGGACCAAACTTTGAAGTAATGTCAAGTCTGTTCTATGATATGAGTCCGGGACTTGGAAACTTACTTACTTACTTACTTACTTACTTACTCCTTAACGCTATAGCCCCTGTAGGGCCTTGGCCTCCTGGAAAATCTCCACCCACTCTTCTCTGTTGACTGCTCTGGTTCTCCATCTTCTAACTTCCATCCGTCTCAAATCTTCCTCCACGCTGTCCAACCATCTGATCCTCGGTCTTCCCCTCATACGACGTCCTTCTGGTTTCCCATCAAAGACTTTCTTTACTGCCCTGTTCTCTGTCATGCCGTTTCCGTTGCCAGGGTCGTTTATCCATTACATCCGTCCGGTTTTCGTTGTCCATTGGTTCCGTAACGAGAGTTTTTTTCCGGGGTAGGGTTGTTGACCCCACGCCCAACCCCCAACCTGGAGGACCAGGATACTGCTCTTAGTCTGGCCCATCGCCTTAGACCTCTCCAGCTTGGGTGGCCCTACCAGGAGTCGTAGCACCCGCTGGCATAGCTCTAAGGGTCATTTGAGCACGCAAGCCTCCAAAAACACCCGGCAATGCCATATTGCCTTCGTCAAGGTGGCAGTACCTGCGGGAGGGACTTGAAAACTAACTGGAGTAATTACATCCAAGTTGCAGACCATTGTTAACAGCTGTTTGAGTAGGATTCTTAACATCTACTGGCCGCAAATCTGGAGTAAGACGGGAGAGAATGAGATGGCCATACAGATAAAGCGGCGAAAAGGGAAAATGATCGGACATACACTGAAGAAGACGAACGAAGTAATTGGGAGAGAGGCGCTGGACTGGTACCCGCAGGGTAAAAGGAAGAGAGAGGGACCCAAGCAAACGTGGGGAAGATCTGTTCACATGGAAGCAATGGAAGAAGACAAAACCTGGAGTAAGTTAAGGAGGACCAGATGGAGATGCTTTGTTGATGCCTGATGTTCCGCGAGGAACAATAAGAATTAAGTAAGTCCATTTTATCGCGAGTGATAATATCAGTGAAAAATAATTTCTTCAGGTTTCAGATCACAAATAGTTCATCTGTTCTGGTTGGGGACTTGTTCTTTCAAACCCGTTTAGTCAACTTCGGGTGAGTGTGAACCACGCATCGAGAACTTCGTAACTTCCAAAACATCTAGAGCTTCTGTCGAGGGAATCAGGACGTAGTACCATAGGGATGACAGCAGAACGTGGTTCTATGGTGCTGACACGAGTCTCATGGCGAGGACGGCCAAAGGACGTGGTTCTTTGGGGGAAGACATCGCCAGCAGACATATAACAAGTTATCACACCAAAACAGCACTCCCTGTAAAAGTAATAAAATATTCAATGTGAAAAATAAAGCCAGAAGTTTTAAAGTAATGCAAGTTACTGAACTACAATCCTCTCTCTCTCTGTACCAACTCTAATTAAATTAATGTACCGTACGCGCCCTGCGTCAATCAATACCTCATGCCCTTCAAGCTAGCTCGAAAGTATGGGCATTTGCTGGTACAATATACTAACATGTTTTTAGTTAACACGGAGGTAAACATTTAATGACGTGTTAGGTTTCTTGCGTTTCTTCAAGCTTTTTTCTGTGAAATGTTAACTAACTGGCTGTTAACTCTCCCAACATTGCGAATTGGTGCGAATCAAGGGGGCAGTGATATAAACAGGCTGTTTTACAGCGCCGGGGGTGCGCTTTTGTTTGAATAAATGTATCACTGAACACAAAGACATAATCGAGATCAAGTGGACAGATGGTGTGAAAACAAATGAAAAGGATGAGTAGTGGGAGAAAGTTGGTAGTTGACCATCACCCAAGGCCACTGCATATCTGTATTTTGTATGAACTTGAGTATGAGAAAACATTTTAACTATACTGTAGAATGTGGTTAACGTTTAACTTACGATGAATTGCCATGCAGGGTTATGCTTAACCCAGCCATGAGGAGATAATTATCAACTGTAGCATAGCATCAGGGGAGACTTTGTGACTGAAGTTTACTGAAATAAATAAAATAACATAGTATAGCATAGCATCATGGGAGACTTTGTGACTGAAGTCTACTGAAATAAATAAAACAGCATAGTGTCCTCCAACTCATGAATTACCCATTATTCCCATTACTACTTTAGTAGAGAGATAACATAATAATTGACATGATACGGGCTTTTGGGCTTATGCCGTGTCAAGAAAACAAGGTGAAACTCTTTACGTTTAGCAGAGAAAATTACTCCGCGTCTTCAGGAGAGAATCTCAATTGTTCAAGAGGAAGTCTTCTACAATAATGAGGGTTTGAATTTAAAAACGCTTTACCGTCGAATAACTGTAGTGGTACGCTCATTCGTCACCAGGAGGCTCGCTGTATATTGGCACAACGTTCCAAGCGGGAGCTGATGACAACATTAAGCTCCAATTAAGATGTTCTATCACACGTGTGTGCGTGAGGAGTATCAGAGGACATGAAAGGAATCAAGGACGAATATGGTTGAAGAAATAAATAATGAAGTAAAATAAAATGCAACGAAAGACACCAGGATAGAATAGAACAGAGATGCAGAATGGAAAGAATGTGGAGAAAACCGGACGATGATAATGATGTGAGACTGTGTGAGAAGGGGGAGGCATAACCGGTGTACACATGTTATGAAAGTATGATATTAAGACATGACACATACCTCGGAATGAACCAACTGGTGATGACCAACATATGAATATGGAAAACATCGAAACGAATTAACATTAAGACAGGGAAGACAACTACCTACGTAAATCCTTAATGGCTGGCAACCACGTATTACTTAATTGATAGCCAGTGTCCCTGTTGAAATTGTTAGGATTTTTACGTATTTCAACAGCTTCTCATATAATCCTAGACCTGTAGTGTTAAGTGTGGATAAGAACTGATATAAGTACCAACACAGTTGGAGATGTGTGGGATCTGGTAAATGCAGCACGGGTGAAGTTTAAGAAAGCGGAGATTGTTATTAGTGGAATACTGTGTAGGAGGGATACTGACTGGAGGGAGATTGGGGATTTAAATGAGACTATGGAGTGGGTATGTGGGAAACTGGGAGTGAAATTTCTAGATCCTAATGGGTGGGTAGGAGATAGGGATCTGCGCTCAGATGGCCTTCATTTAAACCGCAGTGGTACATATAAGTTAGGAAATTTGTTTGGAAGGGCAATAGGGAGGTACATTCAGGCAAACGGGATGGCCTAGGGAGCGGTGATAAGGGAACAGAGAACTGGAAATCAAGTAGGGATGACATAAAATTGTTAGTGTTGAACTGTAGAAGTATTGTAAAGAAAGGAATAGAATTAAGTAATTTAATAGATATATATATTTACCAGATATTGTAATAGGAGTTGAATCATGGCTGAGAAATGATATAATGGATGCAGAAATTTTCTCACGGCACTGAAGTGTGTATCGTAGAGATAGGATAGGAATGGTGGGAGGGGGAGTGTTCATTCTGGTGAAAGAAGAATTTGTAAGCTACGAAAAAGTTAAAGATGAGACACATGAAATTCTAGGTGTAAGACTCATTTCTAAAGATAATAGGCAACTTGATATATTTGGAGTGTACAGATCGGGAAAGGGTAGCACTGACGCGGATTCGGAATTATTTGATAGGATAGTCAGCTATGTGGGAAACGACATGGAAAGAAATGTGATTGTAGCGGGAGATCTGAATTTGCCAGATGTACATTGGGAAGGAAATGCGAACGACAGGAAGCATGACCAACAAATGGCAAATAAGTTAATATGGGAAGGACAGCTGATTCAGAAAGTGATGGAACCAACCAGAGGGAAAAATATCCTGGATGTGGTGTTGATAAAACCAGATGAGCTCTATAGGGAAACTGATGTAATACATGGTATCAGTGATCATGAAGCTGGTTTTTTGGTAGTTAAAATAAATGTGATAGAAGGGAAGGTCTTAAAAGTAGGACTGTTAGGCAGTACCATATGGCTGATAAGCAGGCATGAGGCAGTTTCTAAAAAGTAACTATGATCGGTGGAAAACGGTAAATAAAAATGTAAACAGACTCTGGGATGGGTTTAAAGAAATTGTTGAGGAATGCGAAACAGGTTTGTACCTTTAAGGGTGGTAAGGAATGGTAAAGACCCACCTTATTATAATAGAGAAATAAAGAGACTAAGAAGGAGGTGCAGACTGGAAAGAAATAGAGTTAGAAATGGCAGTGGAAGTAAGGAGAAATTGAAGGAACTTACTAGAAAATTGAATCTAGCAAAGAAGGCAGCTAAGGATAACATGATGGCAAGCATAATTGGCAGTCATACAAATTTTAGTGAAAAATGGAAGGGTATGTATAGGTATTTTAAGGCAGAAACAGGTTCCAAGAAGGACATTCCAGGAATAATTAATGAACAAGGGGAGTGTGTATGTGAAGATCTTCAAAAGGCAGAAGTATTCAGTCAGCAGTATGTAAAGATTGTTGGTTTCAAGGATAATGTCGAGATAGAGGAGGAGACTAAGGCCAAAGAAGTAACAAAATTTACATATGATAACAATGACATTTACAATAAGATACAAAAGTTGAAAACTAGAAAAGCGGCTGGAATTGATCAGATTTCTGGGGATGTACTAAAGACAATGGGTTGGGATATAGTACCATATCTGAAGTACTTATTTGATTATTGTTTGGTCGGAGGAGCTATACCAGATGAATGGAGAGTTGCTATAGTAGCCCCTGTGTATAAAGGAAAGGGTGATAGGCATAAAGCTGAAAATTACAGGCCAGTAAGTTTGACATGCATTGTATGTAAGCTTTGGGAAGGCATTCTTTCTGATTATATTAGACATGTTTGTGAAATTAATAACTGGTTCGATAGAAGGCAATTCGGTTTTAGGAAAGATTATTCCACTGAAGCTCAACTTGTAGGATTCCAGCAAGATATAGCAGATATCTTGGATTCTGGAGGTCAAATGGACTGTATCGCGATTGACCTGTCTAAAGCATTTGATAGGGTGGATCATGGGAGACTACTGGCAAAAATGAGTGCAATTGGACTAGACAAAAGAGTGACTGAATGGGTTGCTATATTTCTAGAAAATAGATCTCAGAATGTTAGAGTAGGTGAAGTTTTGTCTGACCCTGTAATAGTTGAGAGGGGAGTTCCTCAGGGCAGTATTATCGGACCTTTATGTTTTCTTATATATATAAATGATATGAGTAAAGGAGTGGAATCGGAGGTAAGGCTTTTTGCGGATGATGTTATTCTCTATAGAGTGATAAATAAGTTACAAGATTGTGAGCAACTGCAACGTGATCTCGAAAATGTTGTGAGATGGACAGCAGGCAATGGTATGTTGATAAACGGGGTTAAAAGTCAGGTTGTGAGTTTCACAAATAGGAAAAGTCCTCTCAGTTTTAATTACTGCGTTGATGGGATGAAAGTTCCTTTTGGGGATCATTGTAAGTATCTAGGTGTTAATATAAGGAAAGATCTTCATTGGGGTAATCACATAAATGAGATTGTAAATAAAGGGTACCGATCTCTGCACATGGTTATGAGGGTGTTTAGGGGTTGTAGTAAGGATGTAAAGGAGAGGGCATAATAGTCTCTGGTAAGACCCCAACTAGTGTATGGTTCCAGTGTATGGGACCCTCACCAGGATTACCTGATTCAAGAACTGGAAAAAAATCCAAAGAAAAGCAGCTCGATTTGTTCTGAGTGATTTCCGAAAAAGGAGTAGCGTTACAAAAATGTTGCAATGTTTGGGTTGGGAAGAATTGAGAGAAAGAAGAAGAGCTGCTCGACTAAGTCGTATGTTCCGAGCTGTCAGCGGAGAGATGTCGTGGAATGACATTAGTAGACGAATAAGTTTGAAAGGCGTTTATAAAAGTAGGAAAGATCACAATATGAAGTTAAAGTTGGAATTCAAGAGGACAAACTGGGGCAAATATTCATTTATAGGAAGGGGAGTTAGGGATTGGAATAACTTACCAAGGGAGATGTTCAATAAATTTCCAATTTCTTTGAAATCATTTCGGAAAAGGCTAGGAAATCAACAGATAGGGAATCTGCCACCTGGGCGACTGCCCTAAATGCAGATCAGTATTGATTGAACTCGAAAATCTTGGAATATGACATTATGACCCGAAGATAGGGCGTGCTGAGTTATTGCTGACTTGTCTGGCTGGTTGAGACGGATATTTCTTTGGTGTTCCTCGATGTGAGTCCCAATTAACCGGCATGTTCTGCCAATGTATCGTATGACGTGTTCTGCGAGAGCTTATACATTTGGCCTTCTTCAGGCAAATTTTGGATCATTTAAAATTGTATTAAATTTTATCGTCGAAATTCGTGGGATACCCTGTACCGTACGTGTCGATTTTTCTGGGACTTGAACAAGATAAAGCTTCGAGAAGTTTTCAAGGACAAGATTTGTGCCTTACTTTGTTCTCTGAATCTTGGCCCAGCTTAGCGGACAAGCTGCGTGCATCGTACTGTTGTAAAGTGGGTCTAACTATAATTTACTTAAATCAAATAGGACATGATCAAGACAACATATCTTATTAAATGATAAATCACAGAAATAAAGCAAAGCAAAGCAATGTCATATCCGTACAGGCCATGGAGGCCCTTGGAGGAGTGGAAGGTAAAGGCTTCCACCATTCGTAACCTCGGCACTTGATGAGGTAGAGTGGTTAGCTCTACGCCCGGCCGCCTTTGCCCCCAGGAATTAACCTGGTACTCATTTTTGGTGTAGGCTTCCTGACGGGGATTCGAACCCACGTCCTTCCGGGTGAACCGAGCACGCCTTTACCGCCTCGGCCAGACAGCCCCTACAGAAACAAAGGGTGGAACTAAATTTAATGAACAAATCGCATGTGAAAACACGACAGCCAATAAATATAAAACAAGCTTACAAAAAATTTACATGAATAACTCGACGTCACGAATGTGAGTGGGGCCAATGACCTTAGATGTTAGGCCCCCTTAAGTAACAAGCATCATCATCAACGAATGTTAGTCGCCAACTGGGTCACGAACCCAAATCAGGGCCGATGACCTTTGATGTTAGGCCGCTTAAAACAACAAGCATCAAGGAAGCGAACCCAAATCAAAATGTCGTAAGTGGTGAATTACGGAGGGATCACGTATTTATGCGGAATAATCAGATGACTTATCTACGGATGGCATGAAGCCGTTAGTTAACTATACACTGCAAGTGACATATAATAATAAGACTCGCATGTCTCGCCCAAATATTTACAAATAAATCCGATCAGGTCGGTAACACCATGCATGAAAACACACTGTCTTGGGACTGACACATTTAACCCAAAAACACTGAATTTACTATCACGGGATCCGCTTGGATACAATTGAAGAGGTCAGAACCTCACGACCAAAAATACAGCACGCACTGTAAACACACTTAAACAACGTCGCGCACACAAATATGACAAGATAAAAATGAATACACACACAAAACAAAATACAATGCATTGAAAACATCTCCTGAAACAGGAACATAAAAATACACTTGATACCATTGCCTGACGTCCTGGCTGCATGCTCGGGATGTCAACAGTCAATTTCTGCCTATGTGGCAAGTCTTAGAACGTCAAGGCGAAGATTACCAGCTGAGCGAAATGAAATGAAATGAAATGAACAACGGAAATAGAACTTTGACAGCAGACAGACCTGGCTTTGCCTCGGTTACTGTATAATGGGACTAAGCGTACACACACCGACCATGCCTCGGGTCGCTGACATTTCGACTACCTGCTTTCACCCAAATATTTGCCCTTGTGGCTTACACAAACAAGCTTCAGCTGCTCATTCGACAGGGAAGCGAACTCAAATAAGCCTTCACCGCAATCTATCATTTGCATAATAATGCCATCTCAGGGCGTACATCAACCCGTATTTCACATAAATATACTCATCGGCGATATTGTCTTCTCATATCTCTAATACGCAGGTTCACGTCTCGGCATTTCCTCGGCCTCTCAACACAGTCGTCTCACGACTAATTCACAGCTATATCGAGGCGGTGCTACTCAAATCTCTAGACGCATTCCGGCCTCACAATCTATCCCCTCTGGGTCCATACCTCACCTTGGGCCACGGATAGGTCCGTTGCGTTATTAATCTGAAAGAATCTTGCTCACCACAACGGTGGAAAAATTTATATTACTGGTATGGCTCCAAGCTGAAAAATCATGCGTCATGCACATCCTAGCCTTAACTGCATAATATTCTACCCCATAATCCCTCATATACTCTAAATTCACATATTCTACCTCCGAATTAAATAATGACAATAACATCGTCAATCTTGCACCCAAGCAAATGGTGCTACAGAAACTACATAGAACAAAACACATAACCATTAAACTCTCATTCCCTCAAAAATTATAATCAAAACTAATAAAATACACGCGTGGATCGTCAGCTCGAAGTTATATTAATTTAAAATAACATGAAATCATTATGCTTAAGGTATAGAATTTACGTGATGAAAAAATATGAAAGATTAAAAATAAAAAGCACAGGGCATGTGACGAGTCTAAATTATATGTCATGTTTAAAAAGTGTAGATTAACTCATCTTATGTCTTCCTACATAGCCTCGGGCTACCAGGTAGAATTAAGCCATCATGTTGCCGTGGACGTCAAGTCTGGAACAACGGCACTCGATTCCCTGGAATGCCAACTCTGTTGCCGTCTGCTTCGCTCTTGAGCTTAGATCGTCCAGGAACTGACTGCTACAAAATGAATACTCTTCCTGTTGCTGCCTTGTACGTAACCACGCAGAGTGCTATGATCTAGGCAAGATCAATTGGCAAATCTCCTACTTATAAATTAGCCCGTTAAAAACAATGTCTATTACGGTTAAAAATAATCACAGTCAATTTCATAAGGCAAATATCTGCGCGAAGCGCACTAAAAATCCCAAACTCGATTTATTTTATAATTCTCAAATTCACAGTCTAAGCTCGGATGAGCTACTTACATCTCAGTAATGTTTAAATTCACGGTCAAAGCTCGGATGAGGAAGTTACACCTCGTAATAAGTTTAAATTCACCTCGTTCTAAACAATTAGATTATGCAAGCGGTCTCGAGGTTAGTCGCAAACGATACGCTGGACTGTCAATCACCAGGGCTGAGCCGCTCGGCTCCCTTCGCTTTATAGAGAAAGGCGGTTTCCGTTACAATAGGTGGTTCCTCAGACTCTCTCCAGTCGGTCTTTATGAAGCTGCGGTTGACTCTCAACGGTCGTTTGAATTTGAACGCATAAACTCCGGGTCTGCTTGGATCTTACCGCGATGATACAAATGTCTTTCCAAAAATTAACTTAGCCTGTGTAGAAATAGCTTGCTTTACTGACTAGCTGTGAAGCCTGGAGTGCTCGTATTTGGCTACGTGGAGTTGGCACACTTAGCTCCACGTGACAAATTATAAATTCTCTGTCGCGCTCCCACAATCTCCTTCCTCTCTCTCGTTGGCTAGCTTCAAATAATTTGAAACGTTCAATCCTTTCCGGGGTCTACCCAAATAATCCCACGGTCTCTAACTCGCTCTATGGGGTTTCTCCTCTTAAATCACGGAGTTCGAAAGGTAACTCCTGTGCAGTCACTGATAATTAATTTTGCTATGCCCTTTCGTGTTGCACCGCCCAGCGCGGGCTACCTTCGGGAAGCTTGTCACAGGGAGCTTCATTCTCTGCCTTCGGAATCATGTAGAGCGGACGTGTTGTCCGGAAGCTCTGTGCTCTGTGAGTGTTCTGGCTTCTCTTGGGGTGAGCAATCTCAAATTTCCTAATGTACCTAAGTTGATTTTATTTTATTTCAAGTTTTAATTTGTCAACAGGAGTTTACTAGTCAATCTTTCCATCAGAAATCAATTGTAATGTATAATGGTGTAAAGACGTTTTACATTCATCTTCACGTTGGCACAAGGCAAGCTTTTCCTAATAATTTTGTAATTTAAATTAAATTTCTCGCTAAGTTTGACCTCAGTAAATCTGCTTCATTCGGAATTATTTGGTTATCGCTTCACATTACAAGTGAATTTTCCATGAAAACTAAGTTGGTATTGGCAAGATTGTAAGACTGCAACTTAATTTTATCAGGATAAATAATAAATAGGTATTAACTAAATTATACTTTGCTGAAGTTTCAGCCATAAACGTCCTTCGATCCATAACCTCGCAGGGTTCCTTCAGCTGTCCACATCCTCCAGTTAGTTTCCGTGTATTTTGCCTTGTTTTGCTTTTATTTTATGATATAGTTTTTGCGATTCAAAATTTTATTCACTGTTCATTTAATTTTAATGCGCCAGTCATCGCCAAACAACGTATACCTTGCCGCAAGTTCAGGGAATTTCGTACACCCCAGGGTATAATAGTGAGGACCATCTGTCCTTATTTTTACCTGAACTGTGAGCAATTTTAGTGACATTTACAAATACGGTTTTAATATTATGCTTGCGGATAACCTTGGCAATTCGGTCTGTGGTGTGACGAATGTAAGGTAAGTAGGCAGTTCCCTTCACTTCTTCTTTCCGTGAGATTTGCTTAGTTGTCCCTTTGGGGTGCAGGGCTCCATGATTCTGTACATCATTGTAACCATTCGCTTGAACGCGATTTTGAGTATTTCCATCTCCTCCTGGATATTTGATGACTCATTAATTCGTGTCTCACTCGTGATGAGTGTCGTGAGTATTTCCTGTTTTTGTGCAAGATGGTGGTGAAAATCTGTATGGACGTGGCGTTTTTTCTGCGTAGGCTTACGATTGACGGATACCTTCCTTTTTTGGAAGTTCTAGTAAGAATGAAACCGGACGGCTCCGTTTGACATAATTATGATACATTCACAGACACGAGGTCAAATCAAATTTAAAATAGTTAAATTAATTTATTGGGCATTAAATAATACCTATTCAATTTGTCTTGTGGAAACGTAAGAAATTTTGAAATTACCCTGATCATACAAGAACACTATGCCACTACTTTCCAGATACATAAGCAGATGGAAGATGTATCATTCGCATTTGCCTTTCCCTAGCCATCTCCTGCGTTAAGCAGGTCGCACACTTCTTTGTAATATGTGTAATTTTAACAACTGTACCTTAACTTTATTGACTATGATACACTTTATTGACCATTGAACATAGCAGGCTTTCGCCCAGATACATGTTCACCATACCCATAAAAACCAATATACTATTTCTCTTACCACCTCCTACTAAATATGATTACTAATGTACATGTAACCCACTATACAGTATGAAGAACTGATAAAACAGAGAAATGTTTCGCTCCTTATCGGAGACCTTGGCAGAACGGCAATGAATACATATATAAAATGCCTTTCGGCGATAAAAAGAGAAAAAACATTAAAATAAATAAAACATATCGGCACTCTAGGGGGGTACATGACCTGCCCCCATCCTTGGTGTCAGCAACACTTGTCCATTCACTTTCTCCTCACACCCGACATCTTAGCAAGCAGGCACTGTCCTTGAACTCTGTTCAATATGGTTGGACCTGTCTGCTTGCTTTTAGATATCCTCTATTGTTCCATTTCGCTGCACACACATAACTTATATAGTCTGCTGAGTTATACACTAACTACTTCCAACTCGAAGTCTCCTAAACCCTGACTCATTATTTAAGAGCAGCATTGACCAGTTCCTTCTTCTATTTTGCCCACACATAATTTTTTGCAGCACATAAGTATTTATTTAAGTTACCAGTCCTGGTCCGTTCATTCACTACCCATTTAGTAATTTTCCGTTCATTCAACAATTTGTTTCTCACTTTTTATAGAGCAACACATTATTTCACCAAGTGCAGGTCATTGGACACTTCCTCGCATAATAAACGCCGTGACATATCAGCCCTTCTTGTCCATCCCTTGCTTTTATGCATCCCCATTAACCACCATAACATACCTCTTCCCTCTGCTCTGTTTACATTGATAATGCTTATTCTTGCTTCTTTGGTGATTTCATTATACAGGCTAAGGGAACACTTCTCCCTACCTTCCTCTATCAGACGCTGCCTTTGAATGTCTTTAACTCTCCCTACTATCTCTCTCAGTCTACAGTTCTCTTTCCCGTACCACACTGTCTTCCAGATATACCCCATACCAATCCTATTCAAATATTCTTTAACTTTCGTAAGACAACACCCCTTATACATATGCTTCGACTGTTGGAGATACGCTGCTTGTAAAAATGCCTTCTCCTATTTTAAGCCTCATCCAATATTTTAGTACTCTTTTGACACAATCAGCTTCGATACACTCCCCACACATTAGTAATGCCCCGGCATTAGCCGTGCATTGTGGTAATTGCATTATTATTTTACTGAATCTGGATATAATCTGTTTCGACGTGTCTTTTTTGTCCTCTAAACCCCATAGTTCCGCCCCGTACAGTACTTTGCCTAGCACCAGCGTTTTAAAAACCAGTCTCTGCAGGCTGTAATTTATACCAGGGAATTTTGATTCTAGGATGTTGACCACCGAAAGTGCTGCCGCCCCCTTCCATTGGGCTTCAAATGGAGAACTACTGATCTCGTAGGCGAAAAAACATAAATCGGGTGTATCCCATGTGTTAATCGAGGGGAGATTAGTCCCTTGGTTGTTTACTGAGGTTTGATGATCAAAGCCCAATATTAACACACAATATTAACACACTACTACACAAAATAATAATAATATTTGAAACACAACGCGAAGAAGTCCCATAAGGTTATTTACGCCGATCCAGACGACGTTTTATCATCAGTGCAGTTCGTTTTTCAACCAATATATGTGATTTCAGCATTCCTCATCATGTTTATTTTATGAAACAACATCATAGTTCATTACAAGAGCTCACCCTTAGGTGAATAACTATTTTTAATCACAAACAGTCTAATGCCATTGAGCGAAGATTATTATGGTCATTGATTTATACGAACAATTAATCACTACATACTATAGTAACATTTAATGTCATTCATTCCACTTACATCTTAAGCAATTTTAATGATCAATATTTGTTTTAATAGACATAATATAATCTTACTGATTATTTTTAAATTGTTAAAATTCGTATTTTATCAATGTATATTAGACGTTTTTTCGTTATATATACGGGGATCAGGGCCCTGACGCACCATGGATTAAGTTATCTATAGCTGATGATGCTCACTAAGGTTGAGCGAAACATGTCCTACTTGTAATTTAATGGTTTTATCCTAAATATAAAGGACTATTGTGTATTGGAAAGTTGGTTTTACTAATATAATAACTTTTTATTTTTTATTTTATTTATTTCAAAAGAGGCACCTGAGCCAAGGCTCATAATGGTGCAGTACAAATAATTACATTTGGCAACAAAGATGAGATTTGAGAACATCAGCTTCTAGGACAAAAATAGAATATACTGTACAATGAATAATTATAATATTAATTACATTTGGCAACAAAGATGAGATTTTAGAACATCAGCTTCTAGGACAAAAGTATAATATACTGTACAATGAAGAATAATAAAATAATATTAAGGTATCCTAGTGATAGAAACCAAATATGAACAGCAGTGATATAGTATACTAAATCAGTACTCTATAGCTTGGCATTTTTACTTTTAGAAAATTAACAAGCTTGGTTTTAAAGATGGGTAAGTTAGCGGCTTCTCGAATATGCTCAGGAAGGCTATTGAAAAACTTTACAGAAAAATGCCATAAAGAATTAGTGCCATACTTAGTAGACTTCGATGATTTACAGTGAATTTTAGTAGATCCTCTTGTACTGTATTAATGTATGTCAGAATTCAAGTTGCAAAGTGTGTTCGAATGAGTTTGTCCATTTTTCAATTTATACAACATAATAGCTGAAGCTTTTTTACGAAGACCATCTAGTGACAGCACATTACAATACTGGTAGACTTGTATGGTTGGTGTTCAGGTGGGTAAGTTGAAGAGTATTTTCAGTGCTCTTTTCTGTAAGATACTGATCTTTTCAAATTGTTCTTTACTGCAACATGTCCAGATATGAATCATATAATTCAGGTGGCTTTCAATTAGTGCGTGATAAATACTCTTCAACAGTCCACGAGAAACTTTGTATTTTAATCGGCTGAGTACACCAATAGCAGGAGTTATTCTATCACACAGCATTGTGATGTAATTCTCCCAAGTTAGCGACTTATCTATGCTAAGTCCTAGAAATTTGGTTGATTGAACACGAGGTACCACTTGGTCATAGAAACTCAAGTTGATGTCCAGAGGAAATGTACATAATGGTTTGTGAAATATGATATAGTTAGTTTTATTATGATTAATTCTTAGTCGGTTTGTAGTAAGCCAGGTCTGAATTAAAGATATGTCATGTTGCATCTTTTCTTCAAGATTATATGTACAATTCCCTGTGTAGAAAATATTTGTGTCATCAGCAAATAATGACAACTTGCCGAACAGCGAAAAGTTACCAATATCATTGACAAATACAAGAAATAATATTGGTGCTAGAACAGAACCTTGAGGCACACCAGTTGTTACAGTCTGTAACGTGCTTTCTGCTCCCATACAACTAACCCACAACTAACGAACTAAAATTCAAGATGGCAACCGAGTAAGAGAGCATTAGTGGTTAGTCTGAAGATTTATTGTGTTCGTATGGATATTAGTGATTCTTGGTGACTAAGTTATATGTAACAACGACCGGTGTGTGTGAAAATTGTCACGGGTGAATAAGAAATATCATTTATTTTACGTGAACTAAGTGTGAAACAGTGTTTCAGATCGGAATTTTTGTTTGAGGTTATGTCCAAGAACAAACTAAAGAATCGCGGTAGCAAGGAGATGGCAAGCTTGGAGCAGCAACAGCCACAGCAGCGCAGTGCAGCGGATGGGAATGTGAGGACTCCACCTAACGTAAACAGTCGCTCAGATGATCTGTCGAACGCGGTGAATAAAATACTTCGTGAGTCAACATTTTTAGACTCAATTATGGATCGATTAGTGGACAGAGTTATTGACAGGCTGAAGGAGAGTATTGATTTAAATACTAAAGTAATTGAAGACTTAAAACTGGAAATTAATAAACGGGTTGAAAGGATCAAGGAACTTCAACAGGAACTTCACAAGATGAAGGCCGATTCCCATGACGAAGTGGAGAATGTTAACCAATACCTAAGGAGAAACAATATTGAAATCCATGGCGCACCAGAACTTCCGAATGAAGACGTTTATAGTGTCGTGACAAATATTGGTAAAGCTATTGGATTTGAATTAAATAAGTGTGATGTAGACATTGCTCATAGAATTCCCTCGGAAAACAAGACACTACCCAGACCCATCATTGTCAAATTTGTGAACAGATGGAAAAAACAGGAATTTATGGCAGCAAAGAAGAATGTCCGGCAGATATCATCTGTAGCAGTGGGCTTCAATGCTTCAGATCATATGATTTACATCAATGATCATCTTACACCCAGAGCCAAAGGTCTTCTTAAGAGGGCCAAGGATTTAAAAATGAAAGGTTATAAGTATGTGTGGACACGGGAAGGTAAGATTTTTGTTAGGAAGGATGATAACTCTAATGTGATAAGCATACGAAATATCGAAGATGTTCTTAATCTTGAATCAGCTTGAATTATGACATGGAAATTGTAGAGGCTCAGTTAACAAACTTAAGACAACTTAAGACCAGAGATTGCCATCTGAGAATTTTTTATGCTAACTCGCAAAGTATCCGTAATAAATGGCTAAACTTAACCAGTTTAATTGTAGATGTACAGATGCCAGAAATCATTATTATAGTAGAAACATGGTTATTCCCACAAGATGAGAAATATTATAATCTGAAAGGTTATGAATGTTATTTTTGTTCCAGAACAAAAGATAGAGGGGGAGGTATTGCTATATACATTAAAGAACCCTATAAAGCTAAAATATTAGTTTCGATTAACACTCCTGGTACTCCGTACAATTTTTTATTGGTTAAAGTCAGCGGTCTGGAGAGGGATATTCTTATTTTGGGATGTTATAATCCCCATTTGAAATTTTCCAAAGAGTTTCTTAATGTACTTGAGGATATATGGAATAAATATAGTAATTATATGTGTTTTACTGTAGGAGATTTCAATATTGACAAACTTCAGCCGAGTCTACTAGCGTCTGAACTTAAGAGGTTATGTGAATGCTATAACCAAAATCCATGTAACAGCAGATTACCTACAAGGATTACTAACAGTACAGCTAGTCTGTTAGATCATCTTTATGTCAATAAGGTGTACAGTTGCAAACTGTATAATATAATTAATGATTATAGTGATCATAATTTATTAGTCTGCGATATTAATTTGTTATCGAAAGTGAGAACAGAAATTTCATACTTGAAACCAAAAACATGTAATGTGAAGAACATGAATGCTTATATGTCTACCAATCCTCTGATCATCAGTGAAGGTGATAGTTGTGATGTGATAGTAAATAAACTTAACAAACTTAACAACTTCTTATTCTGAAATCCAATACGGCTTTATAATGAGATTCATTGTTGTACCAGCACTCTTCATTATTCTTCGACCTGCTAGGGACTCTATTAGCCTTTGCCACCCTTTTAATTGGGTACTTGATTAACTCCAGTGCTTTATCAGTCTTACCTTCTCTCAAGACCTCTTCCCATCCATACCTAATTATATCCAGCTCCTTCTCTAAAAGGGCATTTAACTCCTGTGTTGTCTTTTCCGTCCACCTGTACTTAGTGTAACTAGTGTCCTTCCCCATACATCCCTTTATCTCCTCCCCCTCTATTTTCCCCTCGCTTCTTTCTAACATTACCCATACTGGTGCATGATGGGACTTAGCCCAGTCTCCAACCTGCATCTTTTTGATATGCTCTAACATGTCCTCTGTACACAATATTAAATCAATCACACTGTGCTGTAATGAAAGTTAGCTTAACCCCCCCCCCCATATCCTTCTCGCCATCCATTCAAAATATAAAATTGGTCTATAGCACATAGCTCCAGCAGTTTTGATCCATATCCATTCATTTCTTTATCTGCACTTCGCCTTCTTACCCTCATCGTCATCTCGTCTTCTTTACTGTAAACAGGGCACAATTCTCCTATTCTGACATTCCAATCCCCGAACAACAAGAATCCATCTTCATCAAATTTCCCTCTTATGGTACTCACTTCTATAAATAATTCCTCATAGAAATTTTCGTTCGCGTAGGCAGAGTTCTGTGGGTGGCAATAAGCAAAGGCAAACATATCTTCCTTTCCCTCCCTTTCCACCCCCCTACTAAACCTGGCCCAAATTACTTCTTCCATCTGGTTGTCAATCACTTCTACTAGCTCACTAATCTCTTCTTTTATCAATAGCGCTATTCCTCCCGGAACTCCCCCTTTTCCGCTCTTTCTTCTCCTAGATTTTTAATTTACCTCATACCCTTTCCATTTTATCTCTTTCCCAAACTCATGCCAGGTTTCTAGCAGTGCCAAAATATCAAAGCTTTCTATCGTTTTTATAACTGCCTCATTACCTAATTTATTTAGTAACCCTTCAATATTTATAAACCCTATCTTCCAGTCTAGCTATAACTTCCCCTCCCGTCCCTCCTGGTTATCTCCCTTATTTTTGCTTCTTGTTATTATGGCCCTTTCCTCTTCTATTCCCATTCCATCTTTCTTTGTCCCTTTGGAGCGCAGCCTGTCATCCTTTTCTTCCGCAAGTCTACTTTTCTTACCCCATAAATCTTTTAGGTTTATACTTCTCCCTCTATTCAGGGCATCTCGACCTTTTGATTCGTCGCGTGTTCCTAGTTCTTTATTGGACTTTTGCCTACTTACATTTAAACTGCCCGTATCTTGTGAGTCAACCTGCCAGCACTTGCTGACTCCCCGTTTCGGCTTCCGAACTGCTTACTAGATTGCTCGGTACACTGACGACCCCTGACGTGCGTCCTTACTTGCTTCGGTGTCCCGCGCTCTGTTTCCTCTTCTGTCTTCCTGTCTGCTAGCCTGTTTCCTTCTCGTTTTAGGTTTTCGTCAATCATCTGCAGCTTCTCCACCGTCCATCGCCTTACCCACTTTCCGTTTGAAACTATCAACTGCTGTTTCTGATATGTGTTCTGAGTCCTTGACTTCTAGCTCTAAACAGATGGGCTCTTAAAGTATTTAGACACTTACTGCCTTCACTTCCCATGTCTCTTCTTATCCATAATTTCTCGCCTTGAAGATTGATCTTCATCTTAGCCTGCATTACATCGACCACCTTGTATATGAGCTCAACTTTAGCTTCTTTTACCTCTTCCTTCACTCTATATATAAAAATACATTTCTTTACGCGTTCCTGTCCACTATTCGCCTCTACTTTCTTCAATTTCGTTACTTTTTCTTGCAGATTTTTTTACTTTTTCCTTCAGTTTCCTGATTTCTTCTTCTGCATTATTTCCCGTCTTTACAGCTACCTCTTCAATTTTGTCCTTTATCCATCTCTCCAGCTCTTTGAATTTACTTGACTTGTTCTGGAACATCTGCTTTAGTTCTTCTGTTGTACAGATATCCTTAACCTCTTCTCTGTCTATTCCTTTGATAACCTCCATGTCGTCCCAACTCATATTGCCGTTAGCATTCGGGCCGGGATTAAGTTCCACGCCCCCAATAACTAACAGCGTCGTAACCACCACAGCCGCCAGCACCATCTGTCCTATCTTCCATAAGTCACTCTTATGCACTCTCTTCTCAGTTTTTTCCATTTCATTCTCCGTAGCCACCTTCCTATCGCTGCTCGGTACTGCTCCACACCAACCATTGTTCTGCACACTCCACTCAGCACAACCGCTTCCTTCGGTAGTTTGAGTTAGACTGCATGAACTGTACCGTAACTTGAACTACTTCAAAAAAATAAAATAATTATGATAATCTGACATATCCGTAATTTGAGCGCCACTGTTCACCAAAATGGATCCCTAGAATTCTCTTTTAGGGCGTGTGGTAGATATGAAGTCGTGTACTGGTTCATCTGCTACAAACCTTACCTAACCCTCTGAAAATGGGTGGCAACTGCACTAAAGTTATCTGCTTTGAATAAAATATCTACAATAAACTAGCTGGATTCTAAACTGACATTCATCAAAATCTTGTATCAAGCACACGAACAAATGAAAGACTCGAAAGTTTTCCCATTTTCACATTAACAAATAAAAGTAAACTTAAAATTGAAGAAAACACATGGGAATTCAAGCGCTACGATCTGCTATTAGGCTACCTGTAGTAATCGTACAGGCAACGGCGAACAATAATAACAGAAACCTACACTGGTTTAAGAAATTGTTCCGACATGTGCATCAGATAACTTTCGTTATATTGTGCCTTATTAGCCACTTACTAATTTTAACACTAGTATAATCATACTTTTCACTTTTCATAACACACGTCTCTTGCGCAAGACCCATGTACACCACAGTGGCGTATGCTGCAATCAAGATATGGGCTATTACTAGACTTAGGTTACCCAGTTTCGATAGTTGGTTTAGTGAACGTCAAGCCTTCGAGCTGCAGCTAATAGCCATCGGAGTAGCCTGCTGTGTTAAGGATGGTTCACAAGACCTAGCCTCTGCTACTGCCAACACTAACACCTGATCAATGTAGATGGTAGCCAACGAATCAGCCTCATCGTACTCTTAATTCCCCTAGCTCGGGGGCTGGGTACTTTTGACGTCTTCACCACTCATTTCATCAGGTCACCATCAAGCAAGTCTTTCCAGAGGCTGTGTATTATTATTATTATTATTATTATTATTATTATTATTATTATTATTATTATTATTATTATTATTATTATTTCTTAATCCGTTTGTCCTCCAGGGTTGGTTTTTCCCTCGGACTCAGCGAGAGATCCCACCTCTACACTCAAGGCCAGTGTCCTAGAACGTGAGACTTTGGGTCGGAGGATAAAACTGGGTAGGAGGACCAGTACCTCGTCTAGGCCGCTTTACCTACTATGCTGAACAGGGATCTTGTGGGGGATGGGAAGATCGGAAGGGATAGACAAGGAAGAGGGAAGGAAGCGGTCATGGCCTTAAGTTAGTTACCAAACCGGCATTTGCCTGGAGGAGAAGTAGGAAACCACGGAAAACCACTTCGAGGATGGCTGAGGTAGGAATCGAACCCTCCTCTACTTAGTTGACCTCCCGAGGCTGAGTGGACCCCGTTCCAGCCCTCGTACCACTTTTCAAATTTCGTTGCAGAGTCGGGATTCGAACCTGGGTCTTCGGGGGTGGCAGCTAAACACACTAACCACTACACCATATATTATTATTATTATTATTATTATTATTATTATTATTATTATTATTATTATTATTATTATTATTATTTTCTCAGTTGCAAACAATAAGCATGGCCAACAATAAAGTTTGTGAAGTTCGCATGAGCCACATAACCACAAATACTTTTCATACTTACTTAAGTTGAAATACCCCTTTGTATGGATTCTTGTTTTTCTCTTCACACTGTAACTGTGTAAGAGGTGGAGTAGGCTTACCATTTTTAATTATCAGCAATTTATCTTCATATTTCAATTGCTAGAATGGTTTATCCAACAACTTACACACGGTTCACCCATTTCACAAAAGTAACATCACAAGGTCACAGTCACGTTAAACACTATAACTTCAGATAAACTAAAATTGTTCTGAAATCAACTGAAATATACCAATAATTTCCAACTATAAGCAACCCGTAAGATGTCCTGCACATGCAAAAACAAACTCGTGATACTGTAGCACATGGGTGAATCCCATCAATTCGAACACTTCCGGAGAACTTCGAGTCTTTGGGCCTTCTCTTTCCACCGCTGTCTCTCTCGTTAGTGGCGGCGATTTGACGGACCGAAGCAAGACCAACTACAATATATCAGACCTTAATGCAGCTATCGATATTAGCTAAAATGGCGCCCCGATCGGTTTGTTAAAATGTGAGCATGAGCATGTGCGAAGCATCTGTTTGGTTCTTTCTGTTGGTTTAGTTTTATTAGGAAACGTTAGTGTAGTGATGTTTTCATTGAAATTTTGTTTTAAAACTATTTCGATACATTAGGACGTGTCGATCGTATTGCATGCCTGGATGTCATTCATATTACTGCAAATGCACTTACATTCAGATCAAGTGTATACTTAATGCATCGTGACAATTTCGTAGTTACAAGCAATTTATCAGGGTGCATTAAAACATTCGAGGATACATTTATCAATAGAGAGGATGTGTTCCTTGTACTTAATGAACTGTTTTGTTTTTTTTGTTTTCGGATAAGGCCAAAACTCTGTGTTGGTGCCAATCCTAGTACATTTCTCAGTTACTATAGCTTTTGAGGATCTTAAAAGTGACGTTATAAAAAGTGATAAAGCTATTTATTTTATCTGTGAATGATTACATTCCCTTGGTTAAATTAGAGGACAAGGTATCAACTGATATTCTGTCACTTAGAGTACGTATTTACGCTGCCAACGATTTGGGTGTTAAAGTGCTTTGTACGAAAATGCATATGCTACCAGAGAATTTCGAATTGATTCTTCTATTGATTATCTGAAGTGAAACAGATGTAGCAGTTTGGTGGATCATTATCAAAATCATTGTTATGAGATAATTGAAATTCGCGACAAGGTCTGGAATACGGTCTGGAATAATTTACCAAGGGTGCCCCCTACTATATCTACACCAATTAGATACATTTCCAACGTCTTTGAAATCACTTAAGAAAAAACTAGGTAGACAATTGATACGTAATCTGCCACTTCGACGACAGCCCTAAATTCGGGTCATTGGTGATTGATTGATTGATTGATTGATTGATTGATTGATTGATTGATTGATTGATTGATTGATTAATTGACTGAATTGAAACGCATCAAATAATCCCCCAGGACTGCTATTTTAGAATGCAATCCTATATTAACCATTTCTTTTACCATACTAGTTCATAGAAAATATTTATATTTTGAATTATCCACATATCGCTTATCTAAATATAGGGTATTTCTAGATAGTATTGGTCTGTTACCCAAAGTAAAGTATTCTGTTCGTTATTATTGACAGCTTAGCAACTCAATACGATAATAATAATAATATCGTATGGCCTCAGCTACCGTTTGCAGACATTTCGATTTGACGCCATCTGGCTGTCTGCTCGTCAATTTCGACGTTCCGGTTTACTCTGTCTGCCATCTAGCGGACCTAGAGTAAACCGGATCTCTTTTGGGCGTCTATGGCTGAGATTTTAATTAATTTTGTCGGGTAAATACCAAATGTATCACCAGAGATCTTTTACATGCCGACATCGTACGACATGGAGTGTCGATTGGACTTTTTTCCGCCCTTCAAAAATCCAACTACCTCTGCCGGGTTTGAACCCGCTATCTTGGGATCCGGAGGCCGACACTCTACCACGGATCCACAGAGGCAGCTACTCAATACGATAATCAAATGTTATGATTATGTATCACAGGCGTGTTTATATGGAACCGATGCGTCGGCCATGTTGTTTTTGTATTAAGGTCTGATATTATTTTAGATGGTCTTGACCGAAGCCTAGCCCAGCTCAAGGTTAGGATTCCCTCGTTCCCTGCACCATTCCGACATTCGCCAGCAAGCCTCGCACGGCGGGTCGAGGGGAGTGGGCCGAAGGCCTGGGCTGTGATGTTAGTCTCCGATGCCTTGCTTTCAGAAATACGAGCGACGTTCTTTCTCAATACTTTCAAGTTTTGTAAATGGAAGAATGTGTCAGATGCTTACATTACAATAAGATTTAGATTTCCATCGTTCTCATTTGAGGCTTGGGCTTCACTGATAGCCTTGGTAGCACTCAGTATACGCCACTGGTACACCATAAAACCAGGTGGTATACTGCATCAGTTCAACAACACATACAGAATATCTGTTTACAGACAACTGGTAGCAGTACGTATACGATAGCCACACATCAACAGATACTAGACGGTTCGAATTAGTCATTAGATACTGTACACTAGTCAAAGAACACTTGCCAATGAACTCCTGATAATACATACTGGATTGCATCTAACACACCCTTATATGGGCATCCACCTTCTCCCTCCAACTTGTCATAACGAACACAGCATGGGTAAGGGCTGCAACCTCCGTAATACAAACAAGTGTATGGCCTGCCTTACACGACACAGTCACCAATGCCAGAGAAGGTTATTTACCTTTATTAAGCAGCTATTTGTATTTTCCTTCCTTCCTTCCTTCCTTCCTTCCTTCCTTCCTTCCTTCCTTCCTTCCTTAAATACATTTTTTGCTTTTCAGGTCAAAGATAAAACAAGGGAAAATAATTTCTAGCAAGCAGTCATCTTGCTTAAACAAGATCGGTATCTCATCTGCTATTTCACGCTGAATATCATAAACATTATTGCAGATGTGTCAAAAGTTTCTTTGATCATCTTTGCTCACAGGCCAGTGTTGTCGTAGCAGCATCGCTGCACTTGCTGAGAGCAGGACGTTTCTGTGTGAAAAACGAATTATTTTAATCGATACGAAATACAGTTATGGAGTAGAACTTCTTCACATGAAAATGGAGACCAAGAGGCTGAAACAAGAAGCCCTATGTGAAAAATAGTATTTCAAAGAAAACATAAGACATTGCCAATGATAATAATTAACAATGTAAATACACTCATGCTCATAAATTAGGGATAATTGCAAATTGTGGTGCCACACAACGTGTGGACACAAACGACACATATCTGTAAGTCCACGGTATTGGTGATAAGTTGAGACAACCATCCCTAAACACATGTGCTACAAAACGCCACTGTTTCCTGCGCATGTACCCCGACATCAATATGAGATATGATCACCATGCATACGTACACAGGCCGCACGACGGGTTGGCATACTCTGGATCAGGTGGTCGAGCAGGTGCTGGAGTATAGCCTCCCATTCTTGCACCAGTGCCTGTCGGAGCTCCTGAAGTGTCCTAGGGGTTTGAAGACGTGCAGCGATACGTCGACCGAGAGCATCACAGATGTGCTCGATGGGGTTTGGGTCTGGAAAACAGGCAGGCCACTCCATTCGCCGGATATCTTCTGTTTCACGGTACTCCTCCACGATGGTAGCTCGGTGGTGTCGTGCGTTATCATCCATCGGGAGGAAGGTGGGACCCACTGCACCCCTGAAAAGGCGGACATACTGGTGCAAAATGACGTCCCGGTACACCTGACCTGTTACAGTTCCTCTGTCAAAGACATGCAGGTTTGTACGTGCACCAATCATAATCCCACTCCACACCATCAAATCACTACCTCCATACAGGTCCCTTTCAATGACATTGCGGGGTTGATATCTGGTTCCTGGTTCACGCCAGATGAGAACCCGGCGAGAATCACTGTTCAGACTATACCTCGACTCGTCCATGAACATAACCTGGGACCACTGTTCCCATGACCATGTACTGTGTTCTTGACACCAGGCTTTACGGGCTCTCCTGTGAACAGGGGTCAGTTGAATGCACCTTGCAGGTCTCCGGGCGAATAAACCATGTCTGTTCAGTCGTCTGTAGACTGTGTGTCTGGAGACAAGTGTTCCAGTGGCTGTAGCAAGGTCCCGAGCAAGGCTACCTGCAGTACTCCGTGGCTGTCTGCGGGCACTAATGGTGAGATATCGGTCTTCTTGTGGTGTTGTACACTCCGGACGTCCCGTACTATAGCGCTTGGGCACGTTTCCTGTCTGCTGGAATCGTTGCCATAATCTTGAGATCACACTTTGTGGAACACGGAGGGCCCGTGCTACGACCTGCTGTGTTTGACCAACCTCCAGTCGCCCTATTATTCTATCCCTCATAACGTCATCAATATGTGTTCAATGAGCCATTTTCACCACACAGTCAAGCACGTCTGAAAACATCTGCACACTTACTTGCTGCACCGTACTCTGACATACACCAACACACCTCTGCGTATTTGGACTGCTGCCAGCGCCACCGTGTGACGACCGCAGGTCAAATGCACCACATGGTCATACCCCGAGGTGATTTAAAACCGCAAACCGCCAACCATAGCGTTGTTTCACATTGTATCAACATTATCCTTAATTTCTGAGCATGAGTGTATATTTTAATGTATACTTTTTGATGATCACTTGTTTAAATAAAAGTTGCATGTGCGGTGCTTACAAGCAAAGTCTTGTTGAGCAATATTGTATTCCTATAGGCTATTGATGTTTGATCATTATCAGCTTCAATGGGATAATTTTCAATCCGTTTATTCTTACTGTGTTTTCCTTTGCGTTATGTACTTGTAATGGTATGCCATCTGGAGGAAGTCCATCTTTAGTCAACACTGCCATGTTGTGCAACATAGCTGTCGCCACAAAAATTGTTAAGGCTGCCTGGCATTTGATCAGTAATCCCAAGCTAAGAACAGGAAATACTTTTTTCGACACCCCTATCATCATTGCCAAGCATTTCCGTGTCCTGATATGCGCTACATTGTAACGATTTTGAGATCTTGCTTCAGGATGTAAGTATGAGGTTAAAAGACAGTTTCTTAACGGGTACCTACTATCACCTACCAAGATTTCTTCGTTAATTGTTCCCGCTTCAAACTGTGCTCTGATCTGGGAGTTATTAAATATTGTACTGTCGTGTACAGGACCAGGCCACAGAACACCTACATCCCTGATTTTTAGGTTAGTATCACTAATCACTTGAAGGTTAACATAAAGCATCCCTTCCGATTATGATATGTTTCAGCCCTATTGCCTTCAGACGATTTAATTCTTACGTGTATACAATCTGTTGCACCTAAACCACCGAAAAATGGCTAATTTCGTAGAAGTCTTGGATAATTTGTTGATGTTCTTCTACTAAAGGAAATTTGATATACATTCTTGTCATGGATGCCATTGCTGCATAAACTCGACTACAACTCTACTAACTGTGAGTTTAGAAATTCCAGCAGTTTCCCCAATCATTACATGGACATAACCAGTAGCATAAAATCTTAACGTTATCAGTACCTGCATCATGGGACAAAGAGGTAAGTTTTCTTCGTTGTATATTTTAACCTCACACGAATTTCGTCTACAACCGTAGCTATGACTCATTTTGATAACTTATAACTTTGAAGAAATTCTGCATCCGTCACGTTTAAGATGTTATTACATCGCAAAACTCTTCTTCGATCAGGATTGTTGTTTGAAAGATCTAAATAGAGCAATTCCGCATTTAAAGGGTGATTCACAGCAGTTATTTTGGAATAGGTTGCTAAATGTTAGTCATTTAACACGGGAAACTGCGATGTTAACTTTAACACGAAGTTTAACCTACGTTAACTTTAACAGTTGTTGATGAAACGCAAATGTTGTTAAATCGGATGTTAACATGATGTAAGGGCTTTAGTACCGGGCCTTAATAAAAAGATTTTCGCGGTAAACAAGCAGCATTGCAGTATTTTTGATTGTACATGCGAGTGTGCGAGTGAATTTATCGTTTCCCCCAGGTCAGTACATTTCTTCATTTGAGCGACTCATACACTGACTGACAGAGCAAATGCAACACCAAGAAGGAGTGGTCAGAACTTTATGCCAATTGCAGGGTAGACTGATGTCACTGAGGTATGCACATGATGTGAAATGCGCCGCTGTGCTGCGCACGTAGCGAACGATAAATGGGACACGGCGTTGGCGAATGGCCCACTTTGTACCGTGATTTCTCAGCCGACAGTCATTGTAGAACGTGTTGTCGTGTGCCACAGGACACGTGTATAGCTAAGAATGCCAGGCCGCCGTCAACGGAGGCATTTCCAGCAGACAGACGACTTTACGAGGGGTATGGTGATCGGGCTGAGAAGGGCAGGTTGGTCGCTTCGTCAAATCGCAGCCGATACCCATAGGGATGTGTCCACGGTGCAGCGCCTGTGGCGAAGATGGTTGGCGCAGGGACATGTGGCACATGCGAGGGGTCCAGGCGCAGCCCGAGTGACGTCAGCACGCGAGGATCGGCGCATCCGCCGCCAAGCGGTGGCAGCCCCGCACGCCACGTCAACCGCCATTCTTCAGCATGTGCAAGACACCCTGGCTGTTCCAATATCGACCAGAACAATTTCCCGTCGATTGGTTGAAGGAGGCCTGCACTCCCGGCGTCCGCTCAGAAGACTACCATTGACTCCACAGCATAGACGTGCACGCCTGGCATGGTGCCGGGCTAGAGCGACTTGGATGAGGGAATGGCGGAACGTCGTGTTCTCCGATGAGTCACGCTTCTGTTCTGTCAGTGATAGTCACCGCAGACGAGTGTGGCGTCGGCGTGGAGAAAGGTCAAATCCGGCAGTAACTGTGGAGCGCCCTACCGCTAGACAACGCGGCATCATGGTTTGGGGCGCTATTGCGTATGATTCCACGTCACCTCTAGTGCGTATTCAAGGCACGTTAAATGCCCACCGCTACGTGCAGCATGTGCTGCGGCCGGTGGCACTCCCGTACCTTCAGGGGCTGCCCAATGCTCTGTTTCAGCAGGATAATGCCCGCCCACACACTGCTCGCATCTCCCAACAGGCTCTACGAGGTGTACAGATGCTTCCGTGGCCAGCGTACTCTCCGGATCTCTCACCAATCGAACACGTGTGGGATCTCATTGGACGCCGTTTGCAAACTCTGCCCCAGCCTCGTACGGACGACCAACTGTGGCAAATGGTTGACAGAGAATGGAGAACCATCCCTCAGGACACCATCCGCACTCTTATTGACTCTGTACCTCGACGTGTTTCTGCGTGCATCGCCGCTCGCGGTGGCCCTACATCCTACTGAGTCGATGCCGTGCGCATTGTGTAACCTGCATATCGGTTTGAAATAAACATCAATTATTCGTCCGTGCCGTCTCTGTTTTTCCCCCAACTTTCATCCCTTTCGAACCACTCCTTCCTGGTGTTGCATTTGCTCTGTCAGTCAGTGTACTTATAAGCTTGTTCACACATGTTCGTAACACATTGAGAAGTGCGATTTTTAAATAACATGTTTATTTTACAGTATTTCACATCCATAATGCTACGATTCATACTCTGCCGTTCTGATGGATGATATGTGATATAGTGGGTCATTCCATTCTTCTCTACAAAATAATGTGAAACAACAATTTTGGGTCTGTAGTATCACAGTGCTATACAGATAGTAGGTAAGTTTGCAGCTCTTGTGTTGATACTCGCCTGCCGCATTTCATTTGTCACAGTTGGCAACGCGCTGCTGCATTTTTTAATCATCAGACTGAACATGACGACCGGCAGCAGTAGATGGATTTTGGTGTACCGTACCTCTTAATCTTGTTGTACACGTGTGTAAATATGCAGTGTTTTATTCGTGTGTAATAAATATTTGAATCACCTTCTGAGTGATGTGTTTGTGTCTGCTAGTTTGGGGCAGTATGGTCCTCCATCTGACTTGTATCAAAATTGCATTTGTGCGCCTATGGAAATGAACTTTGTTATGTGCAGCCGATTTGTTGTTTCGTCGTTCGCAATATAAAAATGTTGGTCCTTCCGCGATGAGAATCATTGTGAACTTTGAAGTTAACCAACGTACAACTTTGAACATCGTGCTGGTCACCATAAAATTGTTATTGCCATGAATTGCTGCCTGCAATCGCCATTTGAACATGGCAATGAGCTTGGCGCGAAAAGCACCGTGAACAGTTATTGTATTGAAGCACCAGAATAGCGTGCTTAATACTAATTACTACGAACGTTTGAATTCGTTATATTGAGATTTCAACTAAGTCTAGATTGCTTTGGAATTGTTTTGATATCGCACGTTAGCAATCTGTGGAATGTTACTACGTGCTAACGCATTTGTTCTTGTGAGCTGTTTACGCCAGCTTGTATCTGATATCCTGATGTTCGAGATGTTAAATGCTGCTTGGAATTTGGACTCCAGCGAACATTACATCGCAGGCGTCATCCTTCGGACTTTCCAGTCAATTTGGCCAAGTGGTTCCAGTGGAAGTGATGATTAATGATACAGCACCACTATGTAGTCTACTGTAAGTCTGTTCCATTTGTCTTTATTGTTCCCATCTTGACTAGGGTGGACATCCTGCCTAATATTCTAACCCTAGGTATTGATAATGTTTCGGGCCGCTTTGTGTATTTTGCTTATTTTAGGACGTACGTGACTTATTATACGTTATTACATGCTTGCATGCATCTACCTACATTGTTGGTTCCAAAGACAGTCACTCATTCCAACAATGAAAAATGAATGCAGTGTACTCAATATAGAGCTTATTGTTTGCATAGTCACCATAGTTGTAAGATTGATTTCTATTATTATCTTGTCAATAATTGATTACCCGAACTATTCATCATGGTGTTCGAATCCGAAGCAAAGGCTGTTCAAAAACGTGGCCTATTTAAAAGGTCATTAACTCATTTTGAAAATTACTTGAAGCAAGATAACATCAACCACTACGAACTGATTTCCAAACAGAATAGGCTGGCAGAAATTTGGAAGGAATTCAATGCGGTTAGGGTGTATTTAGAATGTGAATTATAATCGAAATCTAGCGAAACTCACTTCAGAGAGCATGCTGAATTTGAAAACAGGTATAATAGAATAGTTGGTAGAATTCAAGAGTTGCTTTGTTCATTTGTAAAACCCAGGAGTCCTAGTAACACATCCATTGTCTCTGATAACTCTACTCGATCCAACTGTAGCTTGAAGCTCCCTCCCATTGAATTGTCTGTTTTAAAGGAGATTTGACAAAATACTTGACTTTCAGGAACACCTTTCAAAGCTTAGTTATTAACAATACCCGCACTGACAATGTTAAAAAACTACACTACCTATTGTCGTCTCTTCAAGGCGAGCCTGGGAATTTGTTAGATAACCTAGCCATATGTGCTGATAACTTTACTGTTGCTTGGGAGTTAACTGATTAACGGTACAATAATAAACGCTTGATTGTTTCACAGCACGTAAAACATTTGCTCCATCTCCATAATTGTACTAGTGGATCTTCCCTTGAATATCGCAAATTGATAAACCAAGTAAAATCTAACCTTAGTGCTATTGACAATTTGGAGGGTCCAGTTCCACTTCATGAAATTTCGCTATAGGAATTGATTCTAAATAAGATCAAGTCCAACCATAGAAGTGAATGGGAAAACAAATTTGCCTCCACTGATATTCCCACACTAAATAAACTAATTGATTTCTTGGAAAGAAAATGCCAAACATTAGAGCTAACAGAATGCAAGAAGCCTATTACTGAGCAAAAACGAGACTTAAAATCCTACCTAAAAGCACTTCACATTACCAACAATAGCACTTCCTTGAATTTTAGGTTTTGCAAACTTGATAATCACAGCATTCCTGATTGTAGAAAGTTGAAACAAGCAAACATTGATCATCGTCGCAATTTTGTGAGGGAAAATATACTTTGTTATCTTTGTTTTCCCGCTTTTCATGTTTCTAAACAGTGTAAGCAAAACAAGTGCCCCCAGTGTAATGGGCCCCATAACTTATTGGTTCAGAAGGAACAAACAAGTCCCAGTAATAACAATAATAATAGCAATGCTACAAGTTCTGTAATTGTTTCACCCACCGCTATGAAGGTTGTTTCAGGACTAGGTTCTAATGTTTTACTGAGAATGGCGTGTGTTGGAGTAAAAAAGAACTCAGATGATATTGTACTAGTTAAAGCTTTGTGAAACTCTGCGAGTCAATTATCCTTTGTAACTTCTGATCTTGTGATATAGATGTTGATTCCCATAGGGAACATGAAATATTTGCCCTGAATGAGTAAATTTATAATACCAATTTAATGGTCCATTATTGGACATTATAAATTTTCCAGCCAACTCATTCCTGGTTGCTTGCGTTTCACCCTCGTGTGCTAAGTTGAGTTCATAAATTGTTACTTAGCACACCTACCAAGACGCAAGGCTAGTGCATACCGTGGAGGCCACTGCATAGGCTATTTGAAGCCACCAGCAGTGCCAATGCACTATGAGAGACTATGTCTCACTTCCAAAAATTGATGCCTGCCTGGCCATCAGATGATATAGATGTTGATTCCCATAGGGAACATGAAATATTTGTCCTGAATGAGTAAATTTATAATACCAATTTAATGGTCCGTTATTGGACATTATAAATTTTTCAGCTAACTCATTCCTGGTTGCTTGCGTTTCACCGTCGTATGCTAAGTTGGGCTCATCAGTTGGTACTTAGCACACCTCCCAAGACGCAAGGCTAGTGCATACCGTGGAGGCCACTGCATAGGGTATTTGAAGCCACCAGCAGTGCCAATGCACTATGAGAGACTATATCTCACTTCCAAAAATTGATACCGAATTTGTTTGGGTGCTGTCAGGCAGTTTCCCTGAGTCGTGCATTAAGAATAATGCCAAGGCTCGTCGTGCCAATCTTGTAAAACTAGATTTTATTGACACTAAACTCAAAAGGTTCTGGGAGCTTGAAGAACTTCATCAACCAGTTCTTACTCCTGAAGAAAGAGTTTGTGAAGAACATTTTGTGAATAGTGTTCAAAGAGATTATTCTGGTAGTTTTGTTGTCAAACTTTCTATTCGTGCTGAAGTGCTACCTGTAGCTGAGTCTAAGCATAATGCTGTTAGAAGGCTCAAACAGATTGTAATTATATTTTCTAGGCTTCCAAACTTGAAAAGGAAGTATGTCGATATCATGCCTGAATACAATGAAATGGGTCAAATGGAAATTGCACCTCCAGAGACCTCTAACTCGTTAAGCTTTTACATGCTCCATCATTGTGTGTTCAAGGATTCTAGCACTACAACCAAGCTGAGAGATGTTTTTGATCGAAGTTGTGAGTCATCAAACGTGATAGTATTGAATTCTTTGTTAATGGTTGGTTCTACTATTCAGCCTGACTTGGTGTCCATTGTGTTAAGGTTCAGAACCTATTTTGTTGCTCTTACAGCTGACATTGCTAAGATGTACACATGTTTGCTAATTCACCCTGATCACAGACATCTTCAGAAAATTGTTTGGCGTGAACTGATGAAGAAATCAAGGACTACTGTCTTACTGCTGTTACATACGGTACAGTTTCCATCCCTTTTCTTGCTACTAGATGTCTAGTTCAACTTGCTGATCAACACAAGGAATCTCACCCCACTGCATCAGGGATCAGTCGCTCTTTTTTATGTGACGATCTGCTGACAGGTACTAGTTCATTTGAAGAAGCCAAGGAGCTTCAATCAGAAATCTCTTCTGTGTTTGATAGAGTATATTTTTATCTTAGAAAGTGGACGTCAAATTGTCCAGAAGCTCTTGCCAATGTCCCTGTAGAGGATAGGGAAATGCTGTCACCTTGTAACCTCACAAAGGACGAAGTTATTTATGCTGATTTCCCTGCGTGGCCATGTTGATTTTAGATTCTTGTCGTTTAGGATGGATTGGTGAGGCTTGAGCTGAATATTGTGAAATCATTTGAATGGCATTGTTTTTCGGCCCGCAGCGTGATGTGATTCGGCTACCCCTGTTTAAGTCATTGATTTTCTCTGCAAATATTCTCTGAGTTGAGTCTAATGCTCGTAGTTTTGTCGCAATATTTTTTTTTCCAAATATATCATGCCCAGCTTCACGTTTCGCCACTTCCAATCATTCCTCGAATAGTGATAGCAACATGTTGCCTTCATCATTCTCAACACGGTTTTGTTTTCCTTGATATTCGCTCTCACAACATCCTCGAAGTGGAGAAGGTTTTCGAAAGAGGTTATATTTGTCGGTTCGTTAGGGTTGTGATCCGACTGCTTACATTTTAACTTCCCGATTGAACTTCGAAAATAGCATATTATTTTCTCCACAAATATTCTCTGAGGTGGATCCAGAGCTCGGAATTTTGCTGCAATGTTTTTCCCAAATATCTCATGTTTAGCTTTACATTTTGTTTCTTCTAGTTGTTCTTCGACTATCGACAGTATCTGCTTTGAGTTCCCTTCGTCCGGTCCTCGATACTAAGTTCACTTTTTCTGAACTCTCTAATATTACTGAATCTTCCAAAGGACCAATTAGATCTATTTGGTGAACTTGATCGAACTGGATATGTGGTAGTTGAGGCTGATAGCGACGAACACCTTACCAGAGACCGGGTTTTCCGACGTACACACTGCAAAAACACACACATACGCATATTTACACGCACATGCATATTGATACAGCATAAAATCGTTTTTCAGATATTTCAATACATTTCAGAAAATACACATAATTTAAATATTCATAATTCTTTCTAATTTTTTTTACGAATACTGGAGAGAATAATGCACGTGGCTTTACATGTGGTAACCTACTTTTCTATTGTACTGAGACTATCGAAAACTTTCAATAAACACATGACACTTTCAGAAATTTCTGAATTAGATTACAGGTTAACCGTTCGTTTTAATTTAGAAAAATGAGCGTTTCAAATGACAATTATCCATAATCATGAGATACAAAATCGTACTAGTGGAGCATTACACATCCCACAGTTATCTGTCATGAAAGTTACATGCTAACTACACTATTAGCAGCAATTACGATTGATTTCTATGAGGACTTGATGACAAGTTTCGCATATAAATCAAAGAAATGAAATAATTAAGAGAACTTCGAGAGTATAAAGAATAATGAAAAGTGCCCTTTGAATCAGGACAGGAATCTTACATGTTTACAAAATTATTTACGAGAATTCAGAGTCATTTATAATAATGCTCACTACTTTCTGTGATAAGTCATATTATAGTTACGTATCTCGCTCCGGTGCATACTAATACGTTCACTAAAATTTAGATCAAATTAGTGTATGTCTCGGAAGAAAAGTAAGACTTCAAGAACGAAATACCTGATACCTATGTTTTAGCAGTTTGGATTATTGAAACATGTTTAATTTGCTCAGAACAAATTATTACCATGTTTAAGAGATGTACAAAAATATCTCTCATTTTTATTTTCACCGCCGAGAGGATTTTAAAAAGTTCTGAATGATGTAAATCGATCAGTCACATAGCAAAGATCAACATTAGACTTAAATATTAACATTTATTTATACTAGTTTTAGGCAGGAAAGTTGTAAATGTAGGGATATTAGGCAGTGCCACATAGTTGACAAGACAGGCTTGAGAGAGTTTCTAAAATGTAACATTAAAGCTTCTCGGCCTGTCGAAAACACTAATTATAACACAATGTAACACTAGAACATACCTGAAAAAAATAAACAATATTAAACAAAGAATGACATGTTTCGTTCTACAAGAACATCCTCAGATTCTATCAAATTACTTTAAATCCTGCTAATCCATCGTCCGTAACCGTCAGCAACTGCGTGAGGACGATTGATTACCAGCTTAGATAAGTACAGAAACATTTCCATAAGTTCATAAGGTACAGTTTAAGACTACTACAAACATTATTTGTTATTATTTATAGACATGATACTGTATAGGCTTTTGGGCTTATGCCGTGTCAAGAAAATAAGGTAAAATTCTTTACGTTTCGCAGAGAACTGTGCTCTGCGTCATCGGAAGAAATCTCGACTGTCCACGAGAAAGGCTTCTTGTTTAAGGCTTGTTCTTATTTTCTTGATACGGCCTAAGCCCAAAAGCCTACACAGTATCATGTCTATAAGTACGGGCCGTGAAAGCATTAATGGCAACATTGTTGTTACTTGTTCATAATATCACCAAATTGCAAGCACTGACAAAAATTTACGCAACGTGAAACTTATTGTATACTCGTGATCACAAGAATTCCGGATGGAAATGAAGACAGGCAGCGTTTGGGGTTTGATTTTGGCCAACCCTGAGGATGAAGGAGAAATAAGGCCCTGTTAACAATGCAAACGTAACCGTAAATTAAAAGACGTGACGTAACCGTAAACCGTAAATTAAAAGACGTAACGTAACCGTAAAATTAACATAAAATTCGTGGTATTCACAATGAAGAAACGCAACATGAACGTAAAGAGTACGCAGCAGCTAATCAAAACACTGCCATGTTATTTAGCATGGAGGTCGGGTTTTAGGCAATCTCGCAGTTTTATACGTTAATATCTCGATGGAATCAAAGAACGTGGTAGTGAAATCCATATTACTCCAAACATCTCTTGCTTTGCTCCTGGGAACTATGTAACTGAAAAGACGAAGTAAACAACGTGCAGAAAATGGGTTCATCCCTTGAATCAGAGAATGCTATCTCAGGGCGATTTCGGTGGTCTACTGCAAGAAATGATCCTCATCAGTTCGTTTTGTGCATGCGGATGAAATCAGAACTATTTGACATTGTCTTACGATTTGTGTCCCCTTTTCTGATGAAAAGAAATGTAATGTCTCCTTTGCCGACATATATGCTCCTAGCTCTATGCTCCACCCCGTTGAGATGTTTTGGTACGATATCGTTTTCATAAACTAGTAATCTGTCATAATGTTAAGAAATATACAGAGACACTTATATCTATGACGGGGATTGTCACTCGCCCGATCGGCGGCGCTAAGAGCTTGTCTCCCGTCATTTACCGTCAGATTTCATTGCTACAGCATATTTATTTCCACGTATTCTCTTTCGGTACAGCATCTTTGCAATTCCTTTTCCTTTTACCATACATACAAACCAGGATTGTGTTGAAAGAGAATTACAAGTGTTTCGTCGAAAGAAGTCGTTATATCGTGCACAAAATACAATGTTTTCGTCTGCTCTGATTGGCTGGTTCTTAAACTTAACGTAAAATTAACCATAAAAGCTTGAAGTTTGCAAACCCTTAATTTTATGGACTCGAAGTTAAGTTTACGTCGGCGCATTGCGAATGGTTCCATCAGATGATATGGCCGCAAACTTCTAAGTTAACGGTAATTTTAAGTTTACGTTACATTTGCATTGTGAATGGGGCTTAAGCGAGGTACCGTCACATGTGTTCCTCTTCCAGGAGGTGTGGCTTGTGACGTTACGCACTCAGAGATCACTCGCAATAACATTTTATCGAAAAATGATTAAGATGTTTCTATAGTTAAACTTTCTGGCTCTGCTGGCTTCTCTTATTCGAGGAAGAGAATTAATTGTCATTTAGTTGTGAAGAAATGTGCAGGATGCAATCCCGCCCCAATACGTATGGCATTTAAGTGTTTGATCAGCGCTGACAAAATCTCCATAGGAACGTTTTTCCAAACACCCTTACGTCCATGATGATCATAATTATTTAATGCCAGGTTATTTTTACTTTGGTTGTTGAAGATAAAATATGATATTATTATTATTATTGTTGTTGTTGTTCCAGAGTATCTGTGGGAAGCAAGTGTGAAAGAATGTATGGGCATGAATGAGTCGATATCCGAAAGTCGAAGATTAATCTAAAACTTTAAAATTGGCAGTTTTATTTCCTTTATTAACTCTTTCTTTTCAGATGTTAAATATTAGACAAAAACCATTTGCTAAGCGAATAACAAAATCTCAGGTACAACAATGAAATCGAGAAGTAATGTTATAAATTCCTAGAACATTTAGACAACATTAATTAACAATACGAGCTTGAAGCACCTACCTTGCCAATGTGGCAAGAGCAACCACTGCTCCATTCACTAATACCTCTACTTTACAAGAGCACCTTTGCTCCACAAAATTTTCTAAGAGACTACTCTCGAAACATTATACCATTCCAGACTTCCAAAGGCAGCACACTACTTTTACATCAAGAGGAAGAGCGTCTTTGCTCTACAAATTTACACTTTCCAGGCCTATCAAAGGCACAACCTACATTTAACAAAATCAAAGAGTATTTACTGTCTTAACTACTCAACAGTTTGATTGACTTAAAACTGAAATGAATAAGGTTAACTGTAACAGGGAAACAAGTACCCATTTTACCTGGGCTTTGGTAAAAACAAAAGGTTAAAGTTACTGGCCGACAATCAAAATGGCGATGAGGCGAACACTTGCGCACCTTAAAATTTGAATAAAATGCGTAAAACCCTATTTGGGCTTATGGCCCGACGTTACAGAGGCTAAGCCTATACTACGAAGGTGACTAGATGGAGAGAAAAATTTAACTTACAGAAATTACGGGATAGATTTTAAAGGTTACAAAATCATAGTCACCTCAATATCAAGTTGAGGGGGAATAGAAGAGGGTACCTCACTTTCTATTCCCTGATTTCGGTTAAGTTCTTTAGACTAGTTTGAAATTTACATTTAAAGTTTGAAATTTACATTAGAGAAAATGAAAGTGGCATTGCCAAAGATTTGACACCTTCCCCTCGAGCTGGCTTTCAAATACTATCACATAGTAAAACCGGAACTGCTATTACCTTGAGCTGGTGGGCCTCCCGAAGATGGACGAGGGTGACCTCTTCCCCCTGCCTCCGTTACGTACACACTCTACACTGGAGCGATCACTAAGACAACATGGCTCACCTGCCCTAGGCTTTTATAGCGGGGAGGAAAGTTCCAGAAAACTCTTTGCCAAGGCCCGGACACACCCCAATTTTCATTGCTAATCAAATAAATATCAACATTTTATCGTAGGTGAATGAATGAAGGTGTAAAACTTCCTATTGGCTCCTGTTTACAATCGGCGGGAAGAGATAGAAGTGTTGACAACTTTGAAACATCAAAAACAAACACTAAACATTCCAGTTTAGGAAACCATAACATACAAAATTTATCTTGAATGTTAATAGTTCATCTTCACCCCAGAGGGCACAACATAAGTTGATAGTAGCGACATCTGTTGAGAAATGTTCAGACTATTTCCGAAATGATTTTCAGCTCTTCTGATCTAGAGGGCCTTCTATAAGGCGCTATTTTTAAATGCACGGGGCAGGTGTACCTCCGGTACAATTACTATTATTATTATTATTATTATTATTATTATTATTATTATTATTATTATTATTATTATTATTATTATTATTATTATTAATAATACTAATACACCTTTGGGGAATAAACTCAGCAGTTATTTAAATTTCGACGGCTTTATACAGGTGGAAAAATGGTCATAATAAGAAAGGATATTTTTATACCACATGGCAGTTTGTGGAAAGGAAAAACTGACCTCCTTCCATCGTTTTCCCCTGTGAATAACTTCTGGGTCTGTAACGTATTTTCGGCAATATAGAATAGCACACAGCCCCTCGACTCATTCGAATGCTGATCATGATCAGGCTCGCATGAATACGGATATCTCATACAATTCAGTGTTGCCAAACTGCTAAAACAATGGAGTTGCCTACAGACGTTAAAATGATTCAGTAGTCGGCGTCTGTTATAAGTTTTCAGTGATTTTTACACTACCGCCTTTCAAGAAAACACAGTTTGCATTTTAGATAAGAAGATACCAGGAAGAGGGCACGAAGGGCCTTAAAACTCGCAGAAAATCAGGGCAACTTAAGAAGGCAACTAGAGGCCAAGACAGCTCCTATTAACAAAGTAATGAAGAACCATTCAATTACCGTTTTCCCCTGATTAGATTTCTCTACTTATTTGAATGGCTAGACGATTATTATTTTTGTGTAAAACTGGCGCATTGTTTAAGATTATACTCTATTTTTTATTTTATACAAATACAATTATTTTCGAGTGCATGAAGCGTACATTTTATATATTTATTTTTTATTATAAGTTGCACTCTTTTGTTCCTTTAAAATATTTTACTATGTTTTCATGAGAATATCTTATTTTGATTTATTACAACTCACCTATTCTTTTTTATTTGGATTGTATATTGTATTCTTCATTTACATGTCTTTTAAATGTAAGAATTGTCTCTGTTTTTTATTTTTATATGTCATTTTATCCCATTCAGTTTTTCTCATGTTTCCCATAATTATATTAAGGAAAAGCATGGTATGGTGTTTTAGTAAAATACTGTGTCTTTAATTGAAACACGAATCGCCTTACTAAGTTCTTGGTGAAGCTTACCTTCCTTCATCTTAATTTCTTGCGTCCGAATTTGATATTCGTGCATAGTTTACTGCAAAATACATAAATTCTTCATTTGAAAGTGCTTGCAAAATTATTAATATAGAGAATTTAATGTCCTATATTGACAAAAATAAGGGTCATTCTTTCTCACAATAGTCAGGCGCGATTCCATTTGACAATAAGGTCATGGTCGAGCCCGCTAACATTTCAGCCAGCCTTCGCGCAAAATAATTACAAAAAAGTAGGAGAATTTGACCCTTAATGAATTGAAGCAAGTACGTTCCCCTCTGTGGGTGTTTGTTCATGTTAGATCTCCCGTCATTCGCTCTCTGCATCTCCCCTCGCTCTTCAGGTGCATCCATGTGTTATGCATCCGCATGAATCTGACCAATGAAAGAGGGAGTGTAAGCTGGTACTCTGTGGTTCTGAGGGCTGTACTGATTTCCTTGCCTGAAATTAATATTTCTGGCCAGAGATTTCAACGAACACCAGTGTACATATATAAGCCCTACGCATGATTTAAAGTTATTTGATATAATCTGAAGACGTTCTTTTAGAACGAAATATGTAATTCCTTGTTTAGTAGTATATACTTTTTACAGGAGTGTTATAGTGTTTTCGACAGACTTGGAAGCTTTAAAGTTGCATTAACTTAGTCGTCACAGGATAGTATGACTTCACCCTAAAAAATCTCCTTAAAAAGTTGTTCCGAGGAAAATGGCAAATAAAAATATAAACAGTCTGTGGAATGGGTTTAAAACAACAAGCTGGAAAGAAGACTATAGATTGGCTAACATGGCTGCTACAGCGCTCTGGGTGGTACCAAGGCGAAATAGCGACGCCATAGTTTAAGCGTCATCCATATACTTCCTCCGCTTACAATGCGTTTCTTTTAATCAGGGGCGGTTTCTCCATAAGGTTGCAGGTTTGCGCTACCCCCATTAAATTTTTATGTTCATTTTAGGTAAAGTTTTATCATTTGGATTACTCAACTACTGTATTTTCATTCAACAAGACAAACCTTTCAAGAGCTTGAAAGAGCAAATATTGACTGCAGGGTACTTTACAAGCCGGCACTCTTAGATGTTTACTGCAGGAGCCGAAAAGTTTGCAGCGGGAAGTCAACCTGCGGTAGGATGAAACTTTGGCTGCTCGAGGGGCGCGCGGGGCTGCTAGAATTGTGCTTTTTGGCTGCTAGAGGGGTGCGCGGGGAGAGGAAAAGATAGGCGTGGCTTCTTATACATTGCTTAAATGGAGGTTTATCAACCTGGCTCCTCCTACCACGGCCGACTTGATGCGTCGCTATAGCTAGCTCCTTGCAGCGCAGTGAGGGATCCAATTGACCGTGCTGCTACGTAACCAACTATTAGCGAAGTCGCTAGAGACCGTTGATGCTCAATGTGAGGTTCTGTTATAGAACAGAAGTGTCATCTAGCGACACCGGATGGAAGTTCATCTGCTGGATCACGGTCGGTTGGATCCCTCGCTGCACTCCGTAAGGAGCTAGCTATACGTCCTGGCTTGAGCGACGCATCAAGTCGGCCGTGGCTGGATATATAACTAATGTCTCTAAATTTGATAATAAACACTGCCATTTCTTTCAGTATAGTCGTGAGCTTTGTTATGTGCGTACAAGCTAAGTAGCTTATTGATTTCATTGTGTAAACTTTCGTGTCAGCATATGTGTTTTTATTATTGTGCGTTTTTATCAGTTAGTGGTATTTTGTCAGATCATGAATTCGGTGCAGTCTTTAATGTCTAGGCCGTTTCCGCAACGGACTGCCGAGGAACAATCCGAGGTGAAACGAATGGGAAGGCCCACGCGACGTTTTATTTCGAAACTAGATACATTACAAAAATATATTTTTCCAATGCCGGAATTAGGCTACCTCAAAGTGTTTCATTTCAGTATGGTAAAAGAGTTTTTAAATGAAAAAATGTTAATGCGTTATAGTAATATTCCTGAAAATAGAAATGTAAAATGTTTGTTTTATTTTAATAATAAAAAAGTATTGTTGATGTATCTAGATTTGAAAATTAGCCTGTAATCATCTATCATTAGTAAAAATTGTGCACCACTGAACTTTTAAACCACCAGCCGCCACTGCTTTTAATATATAGATCGAACAAATAAACTGCATAAATTATGCTCTCTACGTGTGGAGGTCGCGGCATTACCTTGCTGTACCTTAAGGCCACTGCCACTTCCTTCTTTTTCTTCTTCTTCTTCTTCTGGGATACTTTATTACAACATTGTTCACTTCAAACATACGTCTTTAGGATACTTATTCTTCGCAAATTTGTTTATTATTTGTTTTATACCCCACAGAATTGTAGAGAAAACACAAAGGATATATCATATTTCAAATAAGTTTTTTTCTTTATTAAAGCAGGCCTAAACAGTTGGCGATTAGCAGAATTACATTGCCTGTGCCCGTAACATAATCCAGCATGTGTACAGTAGGCCTAGGCTTACTTTTATTTTCTTGTAGGAACTGACCAAACAGTGAAACACAAACGGTTTACTGTCTGGCTGAGTGGCTCAGACGATAGAGCGCTGGCTTTCTGAGCCCAAGCTGGCATATTTGGTATTTGTAGGTGCTCAAGTACGTCACTCTTGGGTCAGTGCATTTACCTGCCCGTAAAGGAACACCGGCTGGACAATACTCCGGCACCTCAGCTTCTCCGAGAAACGTAAAAAGTAGTTGGTAGGGCGAAAAACCAGTAACACTATTTACTCTTAAATGGTATCCTACAGAGCACAGTACCCGGCATTTTCAAAATAAATATAATAGTGAACAACGATGATACAAAACGCTTGCTGCCCAACGCCACACCTTCATCGTTCTGAATTTCCTAGTCACCTCATACCCTCTGCCTACGATACGGAGTAATATGAGGACGTTCAGTCCTATATCACCACTACTATTGAGAGAGCCGGTTACGTTGTTCGCGGCATGTAGCTCTTGCCTTGCATTCGGGATGTAGTGCGTTCAAATCCCACTGTCGAAAGCTCTGATATCTGATTTTCCGTGGTTCCCATTTGCACATCAGGCAAATGCGTGACCTGCTGTACCTTAAGGCCACTGCCACTTCCTTATTATTATTATTATTATTATTATTATTATTATTATTATTATTACTATTATTATTATTGGTTACTTGATTACACCATTGTTCACTTCAAACATACGTCTCTAGAATACTTATTCTTCGTAAATTTGATTATTATTGTTTTTACATCCCACTTATTACTTTTTCGGAGACGGTGAGGTACCGGGATGTTGCTATTTACTTTACGTCGCACCGACACAGAGAGGTCTTTTGGCGACGATGGGAGAGGGAAGGCCTAGGAGTGGGAAGGAAGTGGCCATGGCCTTCATTAAGGTACAGCCCCAGCATTTGCCTGGTGTGAAAATGGGAAAAAACGGAAAACCATCTTCAGGGCTGCCGACAGTGGGATTCGAGCCCACTATCTCCCGGATGCAAGCTCACAGCTGTGCGATTCTAACCGCACGGCCAACTCGCCAGGTTCAGAATGTTGTCCCGCAGGATTTCTCTTACGTGCCAGTAAATCTAAGCCGCCGACAAAGGAGGTCGCATTGAGCGGTGAGTCCCGGGAGGGGGAGTGGAGTTCGAGAGTGTGGAGTGCTGGAAGGTCGCCGAGAAGTGGGCCGACAATGATTGGTATAGAGCAGTACAGAGCGACGATAGGAAGATGGCAGAGGAAAATGAAGAAAGAAGAAAATAATCCAGGTGGGTGTAAAATGGATATGGAGAGGAAAGGAGAACTATTGTTATCGGCAGCAGTGATTATAATTTTACTATGTATTGGGGGAGTCGAGTTGAACCCAGGCCCGTCATCTAGTAGAAATGAGCAAAGAGAAAATATGGACGCAATCAAAAGAGCTGTAAGAGAGGTGTTGACAGAAGTTTGCCCTTTCGGGCAAATAAAAGAAATGATTGAAGAACAGACCAGTAAGATTGAAAAAATGGAAGTATGGATAAGAGTAAAAACGGACGACATAGCAGCACAGGTGAGAAATAACACCGAGGAAGTGGTAGCATTAAGGGAAAAAGTAGGACGACTTGAAGAGGAGAATTTAAAGCTGAAAGTAGAAGTGGAAGCGAATACTTTATATAGAAGGAAAAAGTGTTTGTTTATTTATGGAGTACCTGAGGAGACGAGTGAAGTCAAAGTAATTACAACTTATAAAGTAGTGGACCTAATACAGGGGAAAATGAAAATAAATTTTAGTGAAGTGGATATTGACGATGTGCAGAGAGTGGGGAGAACTAGAGGCAATAGGCCTATAAAGGTTCAATTGTTTTCAACGTTGATGGCGGATATTGTGTTAGCAAATGCGGGAAATGTCCAGAGGGATAAAATAGGGATAAAGAGAGACGTGGGAAGTGACGCGATCAGAAATGAGAGGCTACTCAGAAAACACAAGATACTGGCTGTAAAACAGGGGCTGAGGGCAACTATCAGAGGTCAAAATCTAGTGGTGTCAGACAGAAACTGGAAGAGAATCTGGTCTGTGGATAGATTGATGGATTTAGAATCGAAGTTAAAACAAGAGGGAGAAAAGGAGAGTAGTGCAATAAACTGTAGACAAGTGAGGCGAAATACAAATAACAGTGTGCTGAGGATGGACTTAGAGATGAAGTCAAAGCGGGCTGAAGAAAAAGGGAGTAGTGCAGCGATTAGTGGAGAGGATAGGCAAAACAACGGCAAGGAAAGAACAGTAGACGGACAGTGCAGTGGAGAGGCTGAAGAACAAATGGGTGATGGGGGCAAGGAGAGTGAGCAACAAGAAGCTGAGAGAGCTGAGTGTAGTGGTGTAGTAAGGCAAGATCAGGGTAAAAAAGTAAGGTCAGAGTTAACCCGTGAGAGTTTCGAGCGGAATCAGAGTTTGAGCGGAGGGAGAAATAGAAACTTTACGGACATGTGGAGAGTTACGAAAAGTAATGAGGGTATTGTAACAAGAAGCAAAAAAAGCAATAATATAGCGAGTAAGTAAGTAATTAAGGGCATGATTGTAGAAGAGGTAAGAGATGGAGGTGGTGTTAGTGGAGTTGAAAGTTATGATGGTATTTATTTGTGGAGGCTGAAATATTGTGTTGGAGAAGTGGTATATAAGTTATGATATGTTATAGGGTTGAAATGTGGTGTTGGAGAAGTGGTGGTATAAGATGGTGGATGGCAGAAGGTGAGTGTAATGGTAGAAGAAGTAGAGGTGGTATATGAGGTGGAGTTGGTGTTGTATTGCTGAAATGTGGTGTTGGAAAATATTGAGGGCTTGGTATTTATGATTATGTGTTATGATTAATTTAGGAGAAGTAGAAGTGGTATATATAGAAATGAGGTGTTGATGCGTGATTGGTATTTGTTATTCATTGCCGAAATTTTTGGAGATGGAGAGGTAATTTTATTATGGAGTGTTATGGCGGAATGAAATGAAATGAAGCAATGATAACGCGGATTGGTAAAAGTTGTGGTATGGTGGATTGGAATGTGTTATGGCTGGTTTGGTATGCAATCGTGTAATGTTGCTGTTGTAGCTTATTTTGGAGTAGGTCAGGGAACAATAAAGGCGATGAAAATGCTGAAGCAAGGTTGCGTGATGAGTGGGTACGTGTGAGTGATAACAAGCAGAAAGTTGCAACACCAGCAGTAGAATGTAAACATAGACCCGGCTGAGGAGGTAAGATAGTTTGGGACCAGCAATAAGAAATGGATAGTTGTTATTCTTAGTCTTGTTTTTACTTTTATTTTTATTCGTGAGTTGTTGTAAACTGTTGTTGATGGAGTTGGTTCTGGTCTATAACTGTGGCGTTAGGTCTTTTTGTTTTATCGTTCATTTTATTTTGTATATGGTGGAGAGTGGTGGCTTAGGTTGGACTACGTTTATTAATTTTATTAGTTATTGATGTTTTATTATTTTTGTTTGTAAATTTCTGTTGGAGGAGTAGGGTGGCTTAAGTGTGAATTTAGAATTAGACAGGGGAGTAGCTGGACGTGGCATGAAGAGACGGAGGATGACTACCGTGGTGATCTAACTTTTGAGGTCACGTTTCCGGAGTATCTGACGGGCTTCATGGCACGGCCAAGGTGTACAGTAGCAGTAGTTTGTATTTATTTATTTATTATTATTGTGAACATGTATTCGGGGCTGAATGCCTGTTATGTTCATTAATAAATACGTATACAGTAAATCTACCGACACAATGCTGACGAATTTGAGCACCTTGAATTACCACCGGACTGATTCAGGATCGAACCTGCCAAATTGGAGCGAGAAGTACCGTCTGAGCCACTCAGCCCGGCGACATTATTATTATTATTATTATTGTTACCGAGTTTTTGTGGTAGTTAAGCATGAAAGAAGGTGCTGGGTGGTGAATAGGTCTCAAGCTACTAAAGAGAAATTAAATTTTAAAATTTAACAAGGTTATATTTTCTTTTCAAAATTAGGTAACAACAAATAGAACAGGTACTTAGTAGCCGAAATACAACTTGAAATGTACAATTACAGGGATTAAAGAATTTGGGCTTCGAGCCCTGAAAACACAATTCTTGAGCAACTAGCTCAACTTTACGATATACCAATTTCAACAAAAGGGGCAGAAGACCCCACTCAAACCCTGGAGCCCTTGCTCCAAATTACACAGCAAAGCCTCCTCGAGGCGTACAACTCTCAGTTTTAGAAAAGAGCCACTCGCTCTTAAAGTTAAGCCTCTCCCAGGCCACACCAAACTCAACTTTCAAGTTGTCCTCAAAGGACATATACACAGGGGTAAAATACCCAACCTACTGAGGTCTATTAGGTGAGAAAAGATTAATACATGACCTCTAAAATACAACTTGAGAGGAGGCGAACTTGCACTCCTAATACACTTTGCTTAAGACCTACTTGGCACTAGGCCGTTAATACAAGGGCTAATCCCATACTACAGAGGTGACTTAAAGGCAATTTACATTACATTACGGGAGAATTGGTTGAGAAAAATAAGTTCACCTCAAGACGATGTGAGTGGGAACTCGAGAGGGTTAGCACTCTCTATCCCATAATGTAGCTTTACAAGAGAATAGAAGAAAAGAGTAGTTACATTTTAGGAAAAGGTTACATGATGGAAAACGCTTCGAACCCGCCGCGAGAGTTAAACTGCCGACCTAGCAAGAAAAGAAGATATTAATAGGCCATTACCTGGTAGTAGATCGCTGCCGAGGAAAGAGGCGCTTCCCGCCTCCTGCTATGTACTTAATACACTGAAAGATGGAACAGAAGTGGCCCGGAGACCCTAAAATCAGCAGTTTAAATACTCTCGCAGAAAATTCTAGGCGTTAGGGGAAAGAAAACACCCTCCCACAAAGATTTTATTGGGTAGGACCCCGCAACAGATACAAGATGGGGGAAGATACCCCTGATTGGTCAGAAATTCATTGAAGAAATTCGTGATTGGATACATTCAAAGCAAGGGGAAGAAAGGGGTAAATATTGCCAACTTAAACAATGACAGAAAGAAATGTACCAAAGAACAAACTCCTGAAATTAAATTTTCTCCAACAAAATAGTTCTTTGACTCCGCACTAGGTTGCACTATTGTTGATCTTCAGTAGTGTCCTCTAGAAGAGAAAGTTCACACTTCTTAATACAAGCAAAACAAAAGTACGTCGAAAATGACACAGTTCACAAACTCAAAATTTTCCACGTGGTGACATCTTCTGAGAAAGTAGAGAATTAATAGAATAGATAAAGTTCAACCTTCCTCCAGAAGAGGAGTTTCAACTGGCGCAACTTTTAAATAAACAGAGTAGAGGTGTACCGCCCGGTACAATTATTATTATTATTATTATTATTATTATTATTATTATTATTATTATTATTATTATTATTATTTAGTATCCTACTCCTTGGCTGATTGATCAGCGTACTGGCCTTCGGTTAAGAGAGCCACGGATTTGACCGCGTCGAGATTTTTAACGGGGTAGTCTATAGTTAATTCCTCCGGATCGGGGACTGGATAACCATCTTCATCTACAAAAAACACGCAATAATGAATACAACATTCCTCCTAAGGTTGGAGTTAGGAAGGGCATCCTGCCGTAAAAAGGGGTTAATTCATACAGAATGCCGATTTCTGGTAACTGAGAAGAGACCAGGAAATATTATTATTATTATTATTATTATTATTATTATTATTATTATTATTATTATTATTATTATTATTATTATTATTATTGGCTTTGTTCGTGCAGCAATACGAAACTATCCAAAACTGTCAGGCGCATGCCCACATGCACTTTGCTTTATTTGAAGCGCTCGTGGAGCGAGAATTTGGTATTCTGACTGCTAGTCTGCTCTTCGTGCAGTCGTGAATTCCAGTTTCGTACAGTCTGAGAACAGTCAGCATAATTTGTGGATTGTTCTCGGATTTCTAAATGAGGCATGCGCATTAGCCCTTCTCACACATGGTTCACAAAGCACATATCCTTATAAATATATTTTTTCCGTGTTTTTCTTGAACATTTTGAAATAAATTCTTAATTAAATGTAGCAGTTGCACATTCCGTTTAATGGGCGTACATGAGCGGTTACTTTTCATCCAGTAGATATCGTTAATTAACACCAATATCACGATAAAATACATGTGAACTGTCAATGTAAGTAAGTCTAGGTACTGTGGATAAACTAGTGCATTTTAATAATCTGTTAGTCTATGCTTACTTGTAGGTAGCGACTAATCGCGAATATCACAGACTGTTGACGATATAAAATCTTGTAAATTTTCAGATGTCAGACATTAGTTTTACGAGTGACTCCAATGAATCTTCAACTGATGATGACAATCTAGATTTATTTGATTATATTGCCGGTAATCTGAACAGAGCACGGCACGAAAAATGAAAATTATTTTGAGGTTATTGTGCCAAGATATAATGATAAAGAGTTCATGGAACATTTTAGAGTCAGTCGACACGTGGCAGAAAGTTTGGCTAAACGTTTTTTCAGCAGCCAATATTTTAATTATCAAGCAGGGGAAATAGAAAATTAAGTAGCTTCCGATGGACGCTCATATTTTTGTGGTTTGCTGGTCATCAGACAGCTTCATATCGTGATGTAAGTGATAGATTCAATATCACTTTAAGTACACTGCACAAAGTCATGCAACGTATGGTGTACTTCATAAGTAATTTATCTGATGAAATAATAAAGTGGCCTACAGGAGATGAAATCACGACTATTGAAAGGCACTTTAGGCATAATCATTTTCCCGGAGTAATAGGGGTGATAGATGGTACACATATTCGCATTGATAAGTCAAAAATGATCCTGATTCCTACCTTAACAGGAAATATTTTTATTCCATCCAGGTAAGATACAAAGATTACTCTGCCCTTCATTTTATGCTTTACAAATCGGCAAAACGGTTTCACTTTATCAAACGAATACGATAACCGTAATATAAAGTTTAATCTTATGCCAGTTGTATAGTATCATTTGAAGTAATTCCACATACTATATATCAGTTGACTATATTTGTAAGTAGTACAGGAGATATTATAAGTAGAATTTTGTAAACAATATAAATTTATTAAGGATGAGCTGTGTGTTTAATAGAAAAAATTGTTAGCGTAAATTGTATTGTATTATAGGAAAATTTTCTTCTATTGTTAATTTAATATTTAGTGCTTGACAATAATGTATTTTAGTGTACCATTTGCCACCGAGGTAGACACCTCATTTGCAAATAAAGAGATTTTGATTTTGATCACGAAGCCGAAATTTTGTCTCAGTTACAGGTCGTGTGCGAAAACACAAGAGGAATAAGGGGCGTGTTTCTTGGATTCCATGGATCAGTCCACGACAGCAGGGTATTTCACAGATCACCATTATAGCAGAGCTTGCCAGAGAAATGCGGTGAATTTTATATCCTGGGTGATACCGGCTACCCTTGTCTGCGCAACTTGTTGACACCTTATAGGGACCGTGGTCAACTGAGGCGTGCAGAGAAAGAGTACAACGTGAAACTAGCCAGAAACCGATATGTGTTAGAACATTGTTTCGGCTTATTAAAACAAAAGTTTCGTCAATTATATCACATAAAATTGAAGAAGATCCCCGATATTGTGCACTTCGTTCGTGCTTGCTGTGTTTTACATAAGCTTGCTCTTGACGACAACTTTGAATATCATGAAAATGAAGAAGTAGGTTATGAGGTGCCGATTGTTCAAGAGGAGATAGAGGTCGTGGGAGTAGAGGATAGAGATGACAGAGATGGGAAGGCCAGGAGAAATTATGTTGCCTTTAACATACTTTGAACAGTTGTCACAATAGATCTTACATTTAATGGGTACGGTAACAGAAATATAAATCTTAAATTGTACATACACACAATAAATATCACTTGTAGAAGCTACATTTATATTCTTCTCTATCAACTGTTTCATGATGTTATTCCTCTTTTCAATCAGATCATTCCTTCTTTTCGTTTCTTGCCATTCATTTTCGTCCAATTCCATTTTTCTTTCGAATTTTGCTTTCTCAAAATCTAACCTATCCTTCTGATACTTTAAACACTCCTGCCTAAAATTCCCTAGCACATCAACTCTATATTTCTTTCTAACTGACCTTACTGAGCTCCTGTTTCCGGGCGATAATGTGTTATTAGGAGTTTGATTTCCTACGGTCGGGTTAGGATCATCAACTGCTACGGAGGCTGCCTCACTGCAAGAAGCAAGACTTCCTTCGTCTGTTTCACACTGTGTGGTTACCGGGAGATGGGCAGTTGTGGTGGTGGATAAGAGCATTTCAGGGTAGATATTCCGTTTCTTCTGAAAAATCTCGTCCATCTCGTTGGCATACTCAAAGGTCTTCCGACCCCTCCCTGTTTTGTTCATATTGTCTATGTATTTCTTATAATTTCTACCTATTACATGCAATCTATTTTCACAGTTGGCTGGGGAAACTTTCACACTATACTCATTCATTTTCATTGCAATTAACTCCCACAATCTCTTCATATTCCTAATTTCCATCGACCCTATTTTGTTCCTGTATATCTTGAATTGGTCTATTAAGAGTTTCGTGTTATCATGTGACCATGACCTATACTCAACATCACTATTTGCTGCTGATGTGCCTTGAAGAATCAAAAATTCTTGAAGCTCTTCTGCAAAAGAAAAATAATTGTATTGTATTGCAATCTAATATAGGTTCTTTATTTTCATTGTATTATTAATGGACACTGTAATACTATCCTGTAAAATCCATAGAGTTTACATAATATAGACTTTAATAATAAGTTGTTTTATTCGTACCTTGCACGTTGCGTTCAATTTTCCTCCTTTTATTATAAATGAGTAATGTATTTACGACAAAACAACTCTCAGTAAAACACAATCAATGAATGAATCTATAAATCATTGGGAAATGTGCTGACATCTAGTGGTAATATTTATTACTATGTGACCGTTCGCACAGGAAAGAATCGTAATTGTTTACAACTGTTCCTAATTCGCGCATACGCTCTCATACAAAACACAAACTATCACAGATTTACTGCACGAACAAAGCTATTATTATTATTATTATTATTATTATTATTATTATTATTATTCAAGTGATAGGCTATGAATTATTTATCTGTGTTATATTCATTTGTTGAAGGTTTTCTGTTCTAGGCTATATTTTAATTCTCTGTAATTGGGGTTCAATTTGTTCAGTGATAATGCATTGTGATTTCTTTTGTAATTACTGGAAATATGTTAATTTTCATTCTTTATACAATGCATGTGAGTATGTAGTCTGTGTCTTATAGTTTTAATGGCCTTTTAGCAATACATTATGCATCTTTGAGTGCTTTCCTAACTAACAAAACTGTGAAACGGTATTTGTTCCTGCAGCCTGTATAGGCCTACTTGCTTCATCACCAAGCCCACTTGTTTTGTTCGCTTAGAATATGGCAGACGTGGCGTTCAAATAGATTCAAATATGGCGGTCCAATAACCATTCTATAGTCCTCTTTCTAGCTCGTTGGTTTAAAATGACAGTTAAGAAATGTGAAAATATTAAAGATGCTAACGAACGGTAAAGACAAGTTATAACAAAGAAGTAAAAAGGTTATGAAGGTCCAGGCTGGAAAGAAATAGTTATAAATGGTTGTGGCAGTAAGAAGAAATAGAAGGAATTTCAATCTAGCAAAGAAGTCAGCTAAGGATACCATTATGACAAGCATAATAATGACAGTCATAAAAATTTTAGTGAAAACTTGAAGGGTATGTATAGGTACTTTAAGGCAGAAACGGATTCCAAAAATGACAATCCATTATTCATAAACAAGTGGAGGGTATATGTGAGTATTTACGGAAGGCAGATTTACTCAGTCTGGAGTATGTAAAGACTCTTGGTTGCAAGGATAATGTCCAGGTAGAGGAAGTGACAACACTAACGAAGTATTGAAATTTACCTACGATAATGAACACATCATTAACAGTAAGGTGGTGGTGGTGGTGATTATTGTTTTAAGAGGAAGTACAACTAGACAACCATCCTCTATATAACACTAATCAGAGAGAAAAAATGGAAGGGATCCGACACTTCGAAAAATGAAGCTATCGGCCAAAGGAAGATAAGGGCCACGAAGGGCGTGAAAATGAAAGACTCCCTAGCCCTCGCAAACCTAATAGCGTCGGGGTCGGAAAAGAACGAGAGTTGACCAAGAGAGGCCGAATAGGATAGATGAAAGTGAGGAGCCTGGCACAAGTAAGTGGAAGCAATGCCAGGACTCAGCTGAGGGCCCTGTGGACGCCAGCCCACGCTCCACAGTTTAGAGCTCCTGAGGCCCCTTTTAGTCGCCTCTTACGACAGGCAGGGGATACCGTGGGTGTTATTCTACCGCCCCCACCCACAGGGGGCCATTAACAATAAGGTAAACAAGTTGAAATCTAGAAAAGTAGCTTGAACTGTTGATATTTCTGGGGCAATTGGTTGGGAGGTATAGTAGTACCATATCTGAAGTAGGCCTACTTACTTGATTACTGTTAGCATGAAGGAGCTATACCTACCAAATGAATGGAGAATTGCTATAGTAGCCTCTGTTCATAAAGGAAAGGGCGATAAACATGAAGCCGATAATTACAGGCCAGTCAGCTTGATCTGTGGTGCATGTAACCATTGGGAAAGCATTCTTTCTGGTTATATTAGACATGTTTGCGAATTTACTAACCAGTTTGGTAAAAGTCAGTTCAGGTTTAGGAAAAGTTATTCCACTGAATCTCAACTTGTAGGATTCTAACAGGATATAGCAGATATTTTAGATTCGGGCGGTAAAATGGACTGAATCGCGATTGATCTATTGATAGGCTTTTGGGTGGATCGTGGGAGACTGCTGACAAAAATGAGTGTAATTGGACTAGATAGAAGAGTGAAATTGGACCTTCATATTTTCTTATATATAAATTATATGAATAAAGAATTGTAATCAGAGAGAAAGCTTTTTGCGCATGATGTTTTACTGTATAATGTAACGACTAAGATACAAGGTTGTGAGCGACTGCAAGACCTGGACAATGTTGTGATATGAATATCAGGCAATGGTATTATGGTAAACGGGATAAAAAGTCGGGTTGTGAATATCACAAAGAGGAAAATTCCTCTCAGTTTTAATTACTGTCTTTATGGGGTGAAAGTTCCTCACGGGGATAATTATAAGTACCTAGATGTTAATATAAGGAAAGATATTCATTGGGGTAATCACATAAACAGAGTTGTAAATAAAGGTTTCGGAGCTCTTAATATGGCTATGAGGGTATTTAAGGGTTATAGTAAAAATATAAAAGGGAGGGCATGTAAGTCTCTGGTATGACCAGATTCATAGTATATTACCAACGTACGGGACCCTCGCAATGATTGCTTGAGGTGAAAACTAGAACATTTCAAAATGCGACTCGATTTGTACTGAATGATTTCCGACAAAAGAGTAGCGTTACCAATATGGTGCAAAGTTTGAGCTGGGGAGACTTGGGAAAAAGGAGACGAGCTGCTCGACTAAGTGGTATGCTCCAAGCTGTCAGTGGAGAGATGGTGTGGAATGACATTTTTAGACGAATAATTCTGAGTGGTGATCTTAAAAGTAGGAAAGATCACAATATGGAGCTCGAATTCGAGATGTCAAATTCTGGTAAATATTCGTTTATAAGAAGAGGAGTTAGGATTTGGAATAATTTGCCATGGGAGTGTCCGTTAAATTTCCAAATTCTCTCAAATTATTTAAAAAAGACTAGGTAAACTACTGATAGGGAATCTACCACCGTGGCGACTGCTCTAAACGTCGACCAGTTGTGATTGATACCATTGTCCCTTTCTGAATGCATTTTTCAGGAGAGTATTATTCTATGAATAATTTCTTGTCTTTCTTTTTCTGCTCATGCATTTGCAACGATTTACGAACTGGCTAAATTATCCTCCATATTACTGTAGCAAGCCTAATCTATGCTTCACATTCATAAACTGGCTTCTTTTCAATACAACGATGAATCCCTTGTTAGTGGTGGACACTACCTAAGGTAATTCGAATAACTTGATATTTTCATAGATGAAAAATAGCTTACTATCAACTTTTACAGTTGCACTGGGGTTTCTGTAACCGAATACTTCTGGCTGTACTTGGGTTCTCTCCTTGTTGACTAGAACTTCATTAGAATGAGATACCGGTATCAAAGTTTTGAAGCCTGATTCCAGATCACGGTAATAACCGCAAGTGTAGCCTTTCTCCCTCTCATTCCACGTGAGTACTTGAATACTCAATGCAAATGTATTTCAAGTTAAGTCAGTCGGAAATATAAGAGACTCCATAACAATACATATTATCATATTGTTAACATTGATGCTTTCACGGCCCGAACTTGTATCCATGAAATAGGCTTTTGGGCTTGTGCCGTGTCAAGAAAACAAGGTGAAACTCTTTACGTTTCGCAGAGAACTTTGCTCCACGTCTTCAGAAGAAAATCTCTACTGTTCGACTTCTCCGATAACAAGGGTTTCAATTTAAGAATGCTTTACCGTTGGTCACGTAAGTGGTACACTCATTCGTCACCAGATGACTCGCTGTATGCGGCATAGCGCTGGCATGCCAAGCGGGAGCTGACAACACCATTTAGCTCCAATTACGATGTTCCTATTACACCGTGTGTATGAGAAGTAACAGGAAAGTCATCAGACGAATCAAGGACGAATGTGATAGACGAAATCAAAATACAATAATAAAATAAAGTGCAACGGAAGAAACCCAGGATAGACTTCAACAGAGCTGAAGAATGGAAAGAAATTGTTAAACAACAGAGGATGGTAATAATAATAATAATAATAATAATAATAATAATAATAATAATAATAATAATAATAACATGAATGAAACCAATGCGATTGACAAATAGGATTTGCACCTACTTTCTCGAGAAGAAAACCGAGGAAGCTTGGTTCACTGAGATGGACAATGATTTACAAGAAGTGGTAATTACAGACAACGTTATCTTGGAACGTGCCCCTCTTAAACAGAAACTAACAAGACACCGATGTTTCAAGAAAAACTTAAGCTTCCAACAGGTAAGAACTGAACTGAAAAAAGGAAGCAACGGCATCGAGAACTAATGCGAAAGTACTGGGAGGATGTTAAAGCTCGATGCAGCAAGAAACAGTTGAAATGACGTGGTCCTTGGGTGGCCGAATCGAAATACTACTACTACTACTACTACTACTACTACTACTACTACTCGCAATAATAATCATAATATGAGAAGGTCTGGGAGGGTGGGTGGGGGTATAACCGGTGTACATACGTTATGAACGTATGACACTTAACACATTGCTTAGAATGAACCATCTAGTGATGAGGAAGGTACGAATTTGGAAAACACCGAAACGAAATAACAATAATGAAAGGACAGGGAAGAGAACTAGCTACGTAAATCCTCAATGGCTGGCAATCACGTATTACTTAATTGATAGCCAGTGTCCCTGTTGAAATTGTTAGGATTTTTACGTATTTCTATAGCTACCCGTATAATCCTAGACCTGTAGTGTTTAGTGTGGGGAAGAGCTCGAGTATCGTTTATTACGACATCATGACCCGACGATAGGGCGTGCTCACCTACCACTGGTCTGGCTGGTTGAGATGGATATTTCATTGGTATTCCGTGATACGAGTACACCTTGCCGCAAATACAGGGAATTTTATACATGCCATGGTGAAATAGTGGGGACAATTTGTCCTTGGTTTTGTCTAAACTGTGAGCAGTTTTAGTGACGGTGCCAAACATGGCTTTTATATTGTGCTTGCATAGGTCCTTGGCAATTCGATCTGTGGTATTATGATTGTAAGGCTGGTAGGCAGTTCCATTCACTTCTCTCTGTGAGCTTTGCTTTGTTGTCCCTCTAGGATGTAGGGTTCTATGAATCTGTACATCGTTGTAACCATTACCCTTGAAAGTGACTTTGAGTGTGTCCATCTCCTGAATATTTGATGGCTCACTATTTCGTGTCACCCTCGTAACGAGTGTCGTGAGAATGTCTAGTTTTTGTGCTGGATGGTGGTGAGAATATGCATGGAGATACCGATCTGTGTGGGTAGGCTTACGATAGACGGTATGTCATACGGAGACGTCCGGTTTCTTTCTTACTAGAACATCCAAGAAAGGAAAGCATCCGTCCGACTTCATTTCCGTAGTGAATTTAACTGAAGAATGTTGCTGATTTAGGTGATTTAGAAGCAGATGAAGTTTCTCAGGAACTTCTGTCTATACTAAAAATGTACCATAACCATACCTCCACCAAATCGTAGGTTTGATGGGTGCCGAAGCAATAGCCTGCTCCTCAAAATGTTCCATAAAATGCACGGAGGTAATGAGCCAAGGTATTTAACTCCTAAAGTGAATTAAATATTGTCTTAGCAAAATTCAGTGTAATTGGAATAGTAGAAGTCTCTAAAATGTTACTGTATCTTGACTACGTCAACATGTCTAGGTTTATCAATTTCAGGCAGTGCTTCTAAATAAGATGCCCCAAAAGTTCATCACTGATGCCAAAATCATGATCAGAGGATCATCAAACTGCAATTTTCCAAAGGTATTTTGCATATATAGTGTACACTGACATGCAATTCAAAGGTATGAGACTATTTTTTGACAAGCGGGAGGTGCATATGCAGCATATTAACTCGTGTAAGATCTTGCTAAATTCAGAAAATCCATTTCTGAGTCTACACACTGCAGTTACATGATGGCATTTCAGCCAATAATCGACAATTGAAATTTACAGGAAATAAGTCATTGTTGGCAGAGGTGTTTTGAATGAAAATCGTAAGGCACAAGAAATAGATGCTGATAGCTTTTGACAACTGAAGTTAAAAATAACATAAAGGAATCGGGCTGATTCTCTATCAATAATACTCCAGCAAATAGATGGGTCCGAGATTACAAGGTTCAAATCCGCAGCGAATGGAGATAAGGCATTAAGATAATCGTGAATGTATTAGCTGTGAGGACCGTGCCCGACAGAATCCAGGGCGACAATATCCGTCGGCATTGCCGTAGAGCGTTCGAAACTCTTACTCGTGACCTGGAAGTATGCCGCAATGGTGAACTTTTGTGCAACTTTCGTCATCATAGAGTGGTGGTGGTGGTGATTATTGTTTTAAGAGGAAGTACAACTAGGCAACCATCCTCTATATAACACTAATCAGAGGAAAAAATGGAAGGGATCCGACACTTCGAAAAATGAAGATATCGGCCAAAGGAAGATAAGGGCCACGAAGGGCGTGAAAATGAAAGACTCCCTAGCCCTCGCAAACCTAATAGCGTCGGGGTCAGAAAAGAACAAGAGTTGACCAAGAGAGGTCGGATAGGATAGATGAAAGTGAAGAGCCTGGCATAAGTAAGTGGAAGCAATGCCAGGATTCAGCTGAGGGCCCCTTGGTCGCCAACCCACGCTCCGTCACCATAGACCCAGGTCAACAATTGTTAATGTCTTGAAGGAAAAGAGATACAACACTTTTTGAGGAGGTGCGTGTTATCTCCAGATTGTAACATACGTGTTGATATCATCGCCATTAAATCAAAACCGTGCTCCATAGACCTTATAATCAGGTCTGAGACTCGTAAGAGCCAACCTGAAACCGTAGATTCAGAGATTGAATTATGATCCAACGATAGAGATATGCCACCAAAAAGAACCTTACGATATTCGGTTTGATGATTGGTGCCAGAGGGATCATTCCACGTTTCTTTCAGACCTTCTGCAGGCTGTTTGGATTCTCGGAGGTTTTCATGGTATACTTTCAACAATTGTACTGAGGGACTCCATCGAATACTCCTGCGTGCTATAATGTTATCACTCTCTGTTCGGATTATAAAAAAATGCCGGTTGAATTGAAGTTCGGTAATCATTTATTGGAACGGTACTATACGTCTCCATGACATTTAATGTAGGAGTAATTTAAAATACCTAAATTTATTAAACAATAGAAAAATGAACACATCATCCAACATTCATTCATTTTGATCTACCGTCCTCAGAGGGAGAAGAGGTCAAGGGGAAATAGTTGTAGTAAATCAGATATAAATGGAGGAGGAGGAGGGGCAATGTTAACACACGAAAGTTTTATTACAGGGCAATACTATCCGAACTTACAGTTTGAGAATCTCGTTTAGGTGCTGCAGGAGCCAATGCCAGCCCATTAAGCAAATTAATTGTGGTAGAACGTACGAACACTCGATCCACACATTGTTAATAAGCACTGTGTTACCCCCAGGGGTGTGACCTGTGTGGTGACCAAGGGTCTCCAGCTGTGTCAAGCATAGCTTCTATTTACAGATATCAGAATCCTACCTATCATCTTTCTAGTCCAATGTTGCTCTGTTAGTTCTTGCTCGATTCCACTAGGTTTGCAATGCTATGCAAGGACTTCCATTGTCTGATACTTTAATTCTTCGTATGTTGTGAAGTTTTCTTCTTCTTTCAGAGGGCTGACGACCTCAATGTAAATGCTCCTTAAACTGAATAATCAACGAAATATCACTCACTGGCATGTGTAATGTTTTTGAGTGCAAATATCTACCTCAGTTATTCATTAGTTTATATTGTTTAATATTGACACACTAAATGCACATAAACTTTTAATTGGTTATCATGGTAATGCTCATATTTTGAGTCTTTGATATTTAAAGGAGTTGAATATACGCATTTCCTTATGATCGTAATTTGACAAGGTACTACAAGAATATAACTAAATGGGCCGACCTCGTCTATGTTTGACGTAAAAAACCATAAAGGAAAAACAAAGTCTGGTAAATGATATTAAGAGAAAAAATGGCTGGGACAGTGTTGAGGGAGGAGAGATACACACTTGTCGAAATTAGTGGAGGGTCTTCATTAGACGGTTAATCGAATACATGAATTGCGTTGGATATGTATGGACTTGTTAATTATACAGACCTTTTTTTTCTTTCTCACGCGCATGAAGTGTAAGATTTCAAACATAATTCTTTTTGAAGTCGGCAATATAACATTTTTTCACATCTATGATTTAATACTTTTATTTACATATACATGAAGTTACTGTAGTATCGTATTAAACTGATGATGTTCGCAGAGAAAATATTTACACTCACATTTCGTTAGTGATCACTGTGTTTTGCAGACCTCGGAAAGGATACCTTTCACTCTGAATTAATTTACTACTTCTTCGAGGCGTTACTCATTTTAGGTTTAGATATCCTGAGCCTTGAGGTGAAAAACCTCCGTACTCTGCCACCCAGCTTCCATTTCTTTGATTTCTTTTTCTTATCCACACACTTGTCGTTAACACTGATACTATTGTCAATGTCAGTAGTTACACTTATAGTCTCCTCACACGCTTCCCACGAGCAAGCACCCAATGGTAAGGCAGTGGCTCCGATTTCTTTAAGTGAGTCTCTCTCTTCATGAACTGTTTTAGCTCCTTCATCTATCAACTCCCCAATCTCCCCTATTTCAATTAGTTTCTTTTTATCGTGGTCACATGTAAGGCTATCAGGTAAGAGTTGATCTCCCATACTCACTTTGCTTCCGTCGTGTTTCAAGTCCAGACGCTGCAAGTCAGACTGAAGAAGTTCTGGAGTTACATCTCTTGCTTCTAAACTGAGCTCATCTTGATGTTGTTCTGTAATTAAGCCTACTGAGCTCCAGTACGTTCTTTGTTGAGTGTCCTCTGTAAGTTTCTTAAGGCTTGTAATATTTTCGGGTATCGTCATTGTGTCTTGAATGTCTTCTTCAGCCTCGACAATCAAATCCTCTTTCAGGTCAGATCTACAAGTAGTGCTATCGGCTGCGTAACTTCCGTCAACATTTGTTTCTTCTGTCAGAGAAGTTTGTTCAATGTTTTCATCTGAACGTTGCGTCCCCCCTACATCTTGAATCTTAGAAGTCTCGGCTGATTTATAAGGAGAATCCCGTTTGAAAATCTGAGAACCTTCATTGAGACCTTGGTGTAACAGATCAGCCACGTCTTCGACACAATTCGAAGCGATTATGTTTTCATTGGCATTATCTGCATATTGTTCCGAATTTATATCCAAATTTCCTGCGCAGTCGGCTTGTGCACCTAAATTACATGGGTCATGATTTTCCGCCCGGGGCTGATGTATCGTAAGGTCTTCAGGAAATATCCCCACTCCAAGTCCTACCCGTCTCCATCCTTCAACATTGTCCGATGCCACCATTACCTCAGTGCTCATTTTAACATCTAGTTGCAAAAGATCTCTCAAACTTTTCTCGAAACATAATGCTCTGGCGATATCAGTAGCTCTACTCACGTCCACTGCAGAATGTTGAGATCCTAGATTTGGGTTAGACCCCTCAAGCACCGTTTGTTCCATATCTTCTTTCACTATCTGTCCTGTCACGCCATTTGAATTTTGGTTGATGATACTTGTCAAATTTGTTGCATGACCTGCTCGAGAATGAGGCTCACTTTGGTCAGCAAGATTTTGATTGTGGAGTTCTTTATGACCTGAATTTCTGAAGAGCTTGGAACTAACCGTTGTCCCTTCTGTAGTGTCCACGTCACTATGTGACACAAACGATAACGGTTCATTCATTCGATGGACTTCATCATTTGATTCTGTATGAATAACATTATATTTATCATGTGGTGTTTCATGTCGCAGCGTCGTAGATTCTTTACTGTTCTGCCCCAAACTATCTTCCGTTTCTCGCACTGTGTCAACACCAATGCATTTTTTAATATTTCCTTCTGAGTCTTCTATCGATTCTTCATGAGTTTTTGATTCAGAAAAAATTTCGTTCGCATGCATTATGTTCTCCTGTATTGTCTCTTGTTTAGTTCTTTTGGGGTGTTCACGCTGAGGCTCTGGCAGTTTCCCAGGGGACTTACTTTTGTCTTGTTCCGAAGGATCCTGCGGGTCTCCTTCACTACATGAACTTGATTTGATTTGCTTTTGATTGTCAAGACTTGCTATTTCTTTTCGAGAACTAGATTGGCCATATTTAGTCCCTTGTTCTGCGAAATCTTCTTCACTGGAATTCGCGCCTTGGTAGTTCTCCCCGCTAAACTCCTTTTGAATTATGAAATCAGTAGGCATAGTCTTAATTTCGTCGGCTTGGACTGTATCTCTGTACTCTCCAGAAAGCCTTGCAGCAGAAGAAGTTGAGGTGACATGCGCACCAACTGCTCTAGAATCACTTATTTCGTATGAACTAGGTTCAATTGGGCGTGGGAAAGGTCTATCTGTGATATCTATTCTATCAGTTGACGTTAAACTGTTACTCAACTCAAATATCTGATAGCTCTTATCATCGTATAAATCATATAATCCACTGGATTCGCAGTCGTTAATGAAACCTGAGTTTAAATCAATAAGGCACAGTGTAGCCCTCGAAAAGTTATCTTCGTCAGAACTATTCTGAGACATCCTGTTTCCATTCATTTCGAAGCTCGTGACGTTAGAGAATGCTTGCTCGAGACTTCTTTCATTATCTATATCTATATCAGCAACATTTATTCCATTTTCGGTTAGATCGGGATTTTTTTCTGTTTCTATCGTACTTGGATCTGGATCACGTTGTCTTCCTGTCGCATTCATCTGAGTCTCTAAATAACTAGCATGGTGAGTTATTTCTGGAATAGGCTTATCTTCTCGTGTATCCGCGATGTTAATAGAAGAATTGTTTTCAAGGTGCTTAGCACTCTCGCTTGAGGTTTCTGGTTCTCGCTCAGAACTTTCAACCTTTGTTACTAATGGAGTAGCTTCCAATTCAGTAAATAAAACGCCTGTTCCTGCAGACTGGTTGATAATATCTGTATCTAGACTCTCAACAGAGATTTCTCCATTCAATATAAATCCATCGATATCATAATTTTCGACTTTTTTTGTAATTTCATATTCATTAAATATTTCAGAGGATTCTTGAATACTGATGTCAGATATTCGATCATCAGTTTCAAAGGATTCCACTGCATTAATTCCCTCTTCTTTCCGACCGGAATCTCCTAATTCTTCATGACTTTCTACATCTGGACAACTGCTATAGTCACAGGAATCAAGGGATGAAGTTATGTAGCCATGCACTTCAAATGAGTGAATACTACCGTCGCCATCCAGACCTACATGACTACCTCCTTCTGCTGACATTGGTAATTCAGTGTTAAGCGTTTCTGTCAGCATTGCAGTTGAACTATCATGTAACGCAGTAGAAGCATTAGAATCTGTTAGGCTAGGGTTCGCTTCAACATCTGCATCATGTTCTTCCGAACTGTGCTGTTCGTCTTGTTGAGAAGTGTTACTTGCTTCGTCCTGAAGATCTTGCTGAGTTTCATCTGAATTGTTATTTTGATTGGTTCTTTCTAGAACAACTTGATAGTTGATTCCTGAATAAGTTTGGCTCTCACTTGGCTGATCGTGCTCAGCATGTGAATTAGTGACTTGTGTTGTAGCATTTTGATCACTGTAATGTTCTTCTTCTTGAGGCTGAAAATTGTCGGCCACTGGTTCCTGTACAGTATTTGGTCTTATAGTTCTGTTGCTCGTTTCCATTTTCATACAGTATATATTGACCTCTGAATGGGCGTGATCATCGTCAAAGATACATATCTTGTCTCCAGTGTTGTCTACGATGTCAGACTCAGCAACTTTAGTATTTATAGTTTTAAAGACATGATGTGTCTCAGTAGTAGCGCTCATACAATGAGAGTTTACTTTCAGTACACAATCACCTTCGTATATTGAGTTATAATTAGGAAGAATTAACTGATCACTGGAATCAGTACTAATTTGAATTAAAGGTGGCTTGGACTGAATAAGGAGTACATCTTCTCGCGTCAAACCTTGTTCGAAGTTAATTACTGAGAACTGATCGCATTGATCCGTAGATAATGATGTAGGTTGGGTAGCATAAATACGTTCTTTGTAAATATCGCCATGGGTTTGAAGATTATTTACCTGCTCAAGAAGAACATTATCATCATCATCCACCTGACGTTTCTCCATAGATATAAGTACGGAATCTACATCTCTTAGATCAGATTCCATGTCCACAATATCTCTTTCACATTGATTACTTTCCTTTCCTTCAACAGGGTCTAACACATTTCGTTTATTCTCGGGTCCTATAGTTAAAGTAACAATTCTTGGAGCAACAGGAACATTGTGAATTTCTTTATCATCTTCGGAATCCACAGATACAGCAGTAGATACACCCCTGGCAGCCTCGAACCTTGTCTCTTCAGTGTAACCATTATTTAAATTTTCATCCACAGGGTCATTTAAAACTGTATCTTTATGAACACGTCCTTCATCTGAAATTTGCTCAGTGAATTCTTGTACGGAAGATGAGTTTGTCATAGATTTCTTGGACTGTACATTATAGGCTTCAAAATCAGAGTCCCCTTTCGGATTACTGGTCAAATAAATATCCTGACCTGCTGAGATATTTGGCTTTTCATTTGAATTCGAAAATAGTGGGGTAGATAGTAAAGATGAATCACTTATTGAGATATACTCTTCGGCAACGGAACTAACAATCTCTTTTCGAATACCGGTATCACATGTATTATTGTCATAAGTGCACATGACCTCCGGGATAGCAACATCCACTGACTTTGCAAACTTTTGAATACAAGGGATATCTTCTTCATGACTATAGTAATAGTTATTTTCTAATATTACTGGAAGACGATTTTGAGAACTATCTTCAAGAGAAGTAGATGGTACCGAAATAGATGTGATGGGATCGGGTTGAACATCATATCCTTCAAATCGACACGTTTTCACTTGCTGCTGTGATAAGCGTAAATGCTTTGCGACATTCCTGAGAATCTTTGTAATCTGTGGGTCTCTGCCAACCTCGTGCTGCCCATCACTGCTAGAAACTTCGTAGCACCATGGGTACTCTTCCATTGTATGGATAGGTGGCTGAAGATGAAGGAGACCTTCTTCGTGGTTGTGGTCGTAGTCGGGATCTATAATTTGTACTTCTTGTTCATTACGATCCTCCCATTCTGCAATAGCTGATACAGAATCACTTTCCTCACTTTCATCTGACATAGTGGAAATTAAGTAACACTTCATTACATTTTCATCTGACTCAGTTCCAGTGTCCACACTACACGCATTTGCACAATCTTTGCAAGTTTCACCCTTTTCACTACTTTTCGAGCCCGTATCTGAACATAGTTTGGATTGGCAGAGGCTGCTAAGAAGGGAATCTTCCGTTGAATTTGCCTTGCTTTTCAAATTTATACATTCGGATGTAGGGAAAGAATTCCCTAAAATGTCTCTCGAGGGGTTATGATAACTATGGTAAAATTTATTTGTTTGTGCAACTATCGGTAATTCTCTTAACCGCACCTGTGACGTCTTATTTGTTCCGTCAGACTCTCCTATTACATTACTACTTTTTTCTTCCTTGATATTGCCAGAGGAACTATTTTCTAAAAATACTTCACAAATGTTATTTGCTAGCGAAGTACCATTTGAAACTTCAGGGCCATTTTCTCCCCGTGTATTTGCTTGAGATGAAGAAGTTAGTGAGGCGCTTTCATTTTCACTCGTTAGATTTATATCCTTATCGTCTAGTTCGGAATTTGTGTGAGTTTTGTGTTTCACCTCAGTCAGCCCTGTGCTTTCCTCTTCAGAATTATCTTCCTGTAGTTCAGCTAGCATGCGGTGGAGCACACTGACGGAAACAATCATATTCTCGTCATCAGCACCGACAATCTCGGGGACCTGATTGCCACCGTTGTGGACTTCAACTTCCGGCTCAACTTTTTCGGTGGTATGCACATCACCCTGACCGTCTCGAGTAACCAGAACTTCTTCGGATGAAAATTTCCACTCGAAATCCGAACTCATTGCACTAATAACTTTCTTAATATCATCTTCCAAACTTGGCCGTTCGTCTAATGAGCCATCAGAAGATACCCTGAGTGCATTGAAACTGGAGATTATAGTGTTAATGTCCTCTATCATATCTCCACGGGTATCTCCTACGTCAGTTTCAACCATCGACTTGGCCAATTCTTGTGTGTTGTTCTTGACTTCGGAATCATCTTCGGCAGGGACAGACTCGTCTGTTGCAGTCCGCAAGAGGTCTGGAAAGAGAAAATTCTCTAATTACTTTATAATATCACTTGAAAAAATTAACAGCAAAAGCGTGCACGGTTATCAATTGTCTCGTGATCAGAAAAACATTATCAACGGGAGAGCATGTTTCTAAACCGAGGAATTCAAAGTACCATACTGTAGTACTTTTAGATTTAATTCTTCAAACTACAGCCCGAATGAGACCGCTGTGAGCTGAGGCATACATATATTGAAAGTCTCGATATCGATCTTGAGACATCAGCTCTATGCACCACCCTCATAAAGTATTTTTTAACATTATATCTGTTTTTCTATATACCTTTGTCACTAAAGATTGGTTTCTCCACACTATCATTAGAATTATTGTTTATCTTTCATTCTATGTCAATTGTAATTAGATTACGGAATTTGTTCTGTGTGATATTCTTTGTCAGTTTGGCAATCTCAATGGTTTGAGAATAAATAAATAAATAAATAAATAAATAAATAAATAAATAAATAAATAAATAAATAAATAAATAAATAAATAAATAAATAAATAAATAAATAAATAAATAAATAAATAAATAAATAAATAAATAAATAAATAAATAAATAAATAAATAAATAAATAAATAAATAAATAAATAAATAAATAAATAAATAAATAAATAAATAAATAAATAAATAAATAAATAAATAAATAAATAAATAAATAAATAAATAAATAAATAAATAAATAAATAAATAAATAAATAAATAAATAAATAAATAAATAAATAAATAAATAAATAAATAAATAAATAAATAAATAAATAAATAAATAAATAAATAAATAAATAAATAAATAAATAAATAAATAAATAAATAAATAAATAAATAAATAAATAAATAAATAAATAAATAAATAAATAAATAAATAAATAAATAAATAAATAAATAAATAAATAAATAAATAAATAAATAAATAAATAAATAAATAAATAAATAAATAAATAAATAAATAAATAAATAAATAAATAAATAAATAAATAAATAAATAAATAAATAAATAAATAAATAAATAAATAAATAAATAAATAAATAAATAAATAAATAAATAAATAAATAAATAAATAAATAAATAAATAAATAAATAAATAAATAAATAAATAAATAAGTAATTAATAGCACAGCAACACTTCAGACAATATGTACTACATTTGGCAAAGGGTCTATTGGCAGTACTCGGAAGGTAGTACAATAAACCAGCAGAGCGAAGTTCACCATGTTCTACATTAAAACCCATACTCTGACAACGGCCAACATGAGTGCATTTTCCTTGATTTTTCTACACACGCTAAACATGCGTAAGATGCTGCTGCTGATGATGATACCGACATATTTGTTGGGGGTTGTTGCTGTTTTCAAGGATAAAAGACTGGAATCATCAGCTCATCTTAGCACTGATCACAGGAGAAAGTACAGTAGAAAGCTGGAGACCTCTGGTTCGTTAAAAATGTGTCCAGTGTAGTGGGGTGTCCAGTCAACAAGGTGGGTATAAGGGAAAGAGTGATAGACATAAAGCTGAAAATTACAGGCCAGTCAGTTTGACATGCATAGCATGTAAGCCTTGTGAAATCATTCTTTCTGATTATAATAGACTAGCTGTTACCCACGGATTAGCTCGTGAGGATTTCGTAATTTGATAAAAATTACTTGTTCCTCGGTACTGCACTAAGACATTATCTGCAAATTCGTAAAGTATAAAAACTCACCGAAAAATTGCATTTCATTTACCCCAGAACCTCTTTGTAAACCACGTTGTGGCATTGCCTTTTGCGGCTAAGATGACCAGGCTACTGGCAGAGCTAAATCTGGAACACGGGACATGGGACTATATGTGAGAAACAATCCTCTTTTATGTCGAAAAAGACATTTTCTTTATTTCTAAAGGAGATTCCAAATACCAAATTTCACACCTGGAACATCTTAGTTTTTGAGATATAAGTATCCTCATAAAGAGAATTCAACTCCTTCTTCACTTATTTTCGATCTCCAGCTTAAGTTGATTTTCTGAAAACAAAAAGTACGTGTTTCTTTATTTTTAAAGGAGTCTACAAATACTAGTTTTCACGTCTGTAACATGTTAAGTTTATGAGATATATTGTAGATATACTCATTATAAAAACTGTCCCACTCCTTGGCTGAGTGGTTATCGTTGAGGTCTTCGGTTCGCAGGGTTCCGGCTTCGATTCCGGGCTAGGTCGGGGTTTTTAATCACTTGTGATTAATTCTTCCGGCTCGGGGACAGATTGTGTTTTTCCAACACTCTCCTCTTCATATTCACTGAACACGCCACATTACCAACCACAACAGGATTAAGCAATAGTAATTACATCCCTACACATACGGTTGCCGTCGGAAAGGGCATCCAGCCGTAAAACAGGGTGAAATCCACATGTGCGACACAGTTTGCACCCGAAACCCCATAGGTGTGGGTAAAGCGGTAGAAGAAAAAGATACTCATTTTAAAAATTCGCGCGCTTTTTAATTTTTTTACCCCCTTAAGGGGGTTTTCCAAAAAAAGCGTGTTTATTTTTAAAGAAGATTCCAAATACCAATTTTAACGCCTGCAATATCTTGATTTTCTGAGATTTTTATGTACCCTCATATAAATAATTCAACTCATTCCTCACTTTTTTTCACCCCTCTCCCTCGTTTCAGTGGTTTTTCTGAAAACGGACATTTGTGTTATTTTATTTTTAAAGGAGATTCCAAATACCAATTTTCATGTCTGTAACATATTAGGTTTTTGTGATATATTGTAGATAATTTCGCTGCTGTAGAATCCTGGAGCTGACGTTACCATGGTTACGGCAGTTCATTTCTTTATCCCCCCTCCGTGCCCCCCACCTCGAATTGTTTCGAAAATAAAATACAGTCCATATTACTCACAGGCAATGTAGCTTTCTATACGTGAAGTAATTTTTAAAATCGGTTCAGTAGTTTATGAGTCTATCCGTTACAAACAAATATACAAATGTTTCCTGTTTATAATATTAGTATAGATATATGTTTGCGAAATTAAAATAACTGGTTCGATAGAAGGCAGTAGGATTCCAGCAACATATCGCAGATATCCTGGATTCAGGAGGTCAAATGGACTGTATCGCGATTGACCTATTTAAGGCATTTGGCAGGGGAGATCGTGGGAGACTACTGGCAGAAATAAGTGCAATTAGACCAGACAAAACCGGGCGAGTTGGCCATGCGGTTAGGGCCGCGCAGCTGTGAGCTTGCATCCGGGAGATAGTGGGTTCGAACCCCACTGTCGGCAGCCTTGAAGATGGTTTTCCGTGGTTTCCCATTTTCTCACCAGGCAAATGCTGAGCATGTACCTTAATTAAGGCCAAGGCCGCTTCCTACCCATTGCTAGCCCTTTCCTGTCCCCATCGTCACCGTAAGACCTATCTGTGTCGGTGCGACGTAAAGCAGCTTGAAAAAAAAAAAAACTCCGATAGATGTGATTACTGCTGCGTACCGAATATAACAGCCTGACTGAATATTGGCGGTAAATAGCTGGGGAGTTAGAAAACTTTCTTCTTTAGCATGCCATTCCTCTGGTTCATACATTTTCTGATACTGCTGGTACGTAACACACTGGTTCATCATAGTATTACAGTTATTCGATCCCTACTCTGACGCGCTGTTTTGAATGAACACTGTGCACACTTAAGGCAGAGGCTCACTTAGTAGTAACCAAATTAGCAGTGAAGAGGTCTTTCTCCTCTGGCTTGGAGGAAAAAATTGTCTCCAATTCAGATAGATTTTCCGCCGCAAGTGTAGCGAATTGAGATTTTCCGACTCATCGGATACCCCTAGGAAACAGATTAGTAAAAGGGCATAGTTTTTGCCCTACGTCTCTCCACTATTCGACCCTCCCGCCGAAAAAAGACAAAGACGAAGAGTGTTCACGGATCACGACTTTGTGTGCCTTGGTCATTCCAGCTCTGGAACTTTGGACTGTTAGATCGGCAGCGTACTACTGTTCGTTCAAAGTGAGAAAATGTGTGGTTTTACATTTGATCGAGTATTTCATATGAAAGCATTACTTTTAATCGTGCCATCTTACTGATGTCATTGTAATGCCCTATGTTCATTTCAGTTGGGAAAACCACTAACACAGTCTTTCTAAGGATGTAAAAAGGCAGGTGGAGAGTGAGTGTCTGCTATTATAAAGAAATTTCCCCAACCTGATTGGATGGTAGGCAAGCGGGCCTACCATTACAATGAAAATTTCCTAACCCAGTCTTCAAATGAGAAAATATGTTTGGTGACTTCCCCGTTAAGTGCTATGCAATTTAATACAATCTTGCTCACAACGCGTATGTATGCATACAATGTAGAATTCCGTAGCGAAGCACGGGTACATCAGCTAGTCTCAAATAAAATCTCAATTTTTTAAAACCGAAATGGACCGAGACATAAAATGTGTTGCATTACCGGTATATATTGAACGCCCCCTGTACGTAACTATTACATCCTACATCTACTTTAATATGTTTGTCATATTCGTGCCTTGGTCTACCCATGCCGTGTTTACCACCTACACATTCCTCAAAACCCAGCTGAACAAGTCTTGCGTTTCTTATGATGTGTTCTATCATTGTGTCTCTTCTTCCAGTCAAATTTCGCCAAATCGTTCTCTTCTCACAAATTCGCTTCAGTATCTTCTTATTTGTGATTCGATTCACTTTTTTACCTTGATGCAACTGTTGAATGTGTTCCTGCCATCTTTATGCCTTGTGTTCTTTTCCAAGAAGTGGTTTTCCATCTGATTCTTAATATTCATACGCCTAGTTTTCCTTTCTCCAAAGATTTCCTTGATTTTCCTGTATCTACCTTTCCTACAACCATAAAACCTTAAAAATCCTTGCACTTCCCTTTCAGCCATTCTTCCCCAGCTAATCAGCACTTTCTATCTACTTCGTTCTTTATTCGCCTGTATTCTTTTCTGCCCTTCTGACTTTTTACATTCTTATACTTTCGACGTTCATCAATCAGGTCTAATATCTCCCGAGTTATCCACTGATTCTTACCTGATCTTAACTTTCTTCCTACCTTTTCTTCAGGAGTCCTATAGACCTCATTTTTCACGACTGTCCACTCATCTATTGTGTTTCCTGCAGCCGTTTAATTTAGTCCTTGTGCTACATGTTCCCTCACACTCTTTTTTCTCAATTTTTCTAGATCCCATCTTCTTGTATTCCTTCCTTTATTCAATTTCTTCAGCTTCAGATGACATTTCATTACTACCACGTTGCGGTCAGAGTCGACGTCTGCTCCTGGAAACACCTGGTTTCTGAATCTATGCCTAATCATAATGAATTCTATTTGATACTTCCCTGTGCCTCCGGGTCTTGTCCACGTGTACAGCCGTTGTTTATGGTGTTGGAAGAAAGTATTACGAAACAAAACCAAACCCCATGACACTACAGCCCTGCAGATTACGAGGTGTCATGTGGTCAGCACGACGAATCCTGTCGGCCGTTATTCTAGACCGGGGAACCAAGTATTAACAAGGACTAAATTATGATCAGAGCAGAATTCAACTAGCCGAATTCCCCTTTCATTTCTTCGTCCCAATCCCAATTCTCCTACGGCATTATATTCTCTTTCTTGGCCTACCACTGAATTTCAGTCTGCCATCATAATTAGATTCTCATCTACTTTTACATTTTGTACTAAATCTTCTATTTAGTCACACATTATTTCGATTTCTTCATCATCTGATGAGCTAGTAAGCACATGCATATATACTATTGTAGTGGGCATTGGTCCAGGACGCCAAAATCTGAGGGTGGCATTTTGGCTATATGTGTAAGATAAATATTGATGTGTTAAATACCCAATTAATAGAAAATTTCACATATAGATTTTTTTTCGCTAAAAATTGAAAGTGTGTAGCGTATTTATACTGTTTATGTCTAAAAGCTAAACATATGGAGCTATTTAAGAAATTGCAAGACTTTCACACAATTGTAGCGAGTAGAAGCATGCGCTCTGCTAGGTTGGTGATCCTGAAGTGTCATGGCAGCTCATTCTGTTGTAGGTTTTCTTGTATGAAGCTAAGAAGAACGTAGAAGAAGAAGTCCTGAGGTAAGTACGAGAACAGTCTTCTCTTCCGAAATCGAGCTGTTATAATAACGGTGTTAATTAAATTACGACACTGCACGCAAAATCAGTTTACTTTTCAAGAAATTTTGTTACGGGCTGCTTTCAAGGTTAGTCACATGCTGACGCACGAAGACGCACGAAGACGCACGCTTGGGGGGTTAGTTCTTATCCGGAAGTGCCAACTTCATGACTACCACGTTGTGGTCAGAGTCGACGTCTGTTCCTGGGAACACCTTATTTAGAACAAGGATAAATATTTTAAATTATTATTGTACTGATTACATTGTTTAATTTGAGTTTGAATACTTCTTCCAGAATGTCTGACGGTCAAAAAATATCTGTCTAGCTACCAGTACAAAAAAAAAAAAAAAAAGATGGCTGAAATAAAAGCCGAAGGCAAAAACAAGCTTGCACATAAACAATTTATATCTAATGTTCTATCAAAACAAATGACGACACTGTAAATCCAACACCAAGTCCGGTTCTAAAAATACGGAATCGTCAAAGAATGATGATGACAAACAAATAGACGAAGTTCCTAAATCAATTGGAACTGACGTCGCTCTGACTCTACCATCACCAGATGAAAGCACTGAAAAAATTGACGCCAACGTGATACCCGCGAGAAGCGTTTTACAAACTTTGAATATAGGTCCAGCATTGTGGCAAAGATTTTTAAGAGTATACTCTCTTTCACAGAGCTGCGTTTACTGATTCTGTTGCAAAATTTTCGGCTCTATAGTTAGTTCCCTTTCAAAGGAAGTTTTAAAAGTTGGAAGCACCTCGGCGAAACTTCAAAAGAGCGTGAATTTTCCAAAAATATTATTCACTCCCAAAGATCATGCATAGAAATTAATCAAAGGTTAAAGTGTTGTAAAACTATAGACATGGCTGCTCCAAGAATGATTAATGTGGAAACCATTGGAACAAGGTGCTTTTAAGAATCGTAGCAATTACTAAAATGCTTGGCAAACATTGCCTGGCTTTTCATGATACAAGCGACAAGTTGTTTGAGTATAATAACAATAATTTCTTAAAAATAGTTGAGTTGTGATCTGAATTTGATCCCATCATGGAAGATCACGTCCGTAGAGTGCTCAAAAAAGAAGAGAATAACTCTCACTATCTTGGAAAATATATACAAAACGAGATAATAGAACTAATGCATCAAAGCGTAAATTCTCATATTATTGATGAAATAAAGATTCCAAACATTTTTCCATAATTTTAGACTATATTCCTGACATTAGCAACGTAGAGCAATTGACGCTTGTAATCAGATTTGTTTCAAACAATAAATTGACACTGATGTTGAAATTAAAATTAATGAATGGTTTTTAGGCTTCTTCCCAGTCGAAATATCCACAGGAAAACAAATGTCTGATATTAAAATTGGAGAAATGAATGGCTTGGGTTTAAATTTGAAGGATATCAGAGGGCAGGGATAGGACAACCTGTCCAATATGTGGGACGATAAAGAAGGAGTGCAATATAGAATTAATATCATTCGCAAGAATTCTACGTTTCTTGTAGTAGCCACTCTCTCAGTCTTGTTGTTAATGATATGGCAAAAGCAGCTTTGGAAGCCAATAATTTATTCAACATGGTCCAAAAATTATAGGTCTATGAATATTTTCGGCATCTACTTTTTGACGGGCAATACTTTTAAAACATGTTGAAGGTTAAAATTTGAAACCATAGAGTAACACTAGATGGGAGAGTAGGAGAGAGGCCTTACAGCCTTTGAGATTTCATTTCGGAGATGTGTACTACGTCTTGTGAAGCATTTAAGACAATCAAGAGATTGATAATTTAATAAGTGACAAGGCCTCAGATTTATTAAATTGTATTAAACAATTTAAGTTTTTGTGTTCATTAGTTATTTGGTATAAAATACAAAATTGCATTAATCCAATAAGCAAGTTGATGCAAACAAAAGATTTTGATCTAGCCTCTGCACTTGATCTTTTATAGAACTGTAAAATATTATTGCAAATCATCTTCGAATAGATTCGTCCTTCGATGAAACTATTATTGCAAAAGAATGTGGAGACTGATTTTGGATCAATAACAACATGACACCGTGTAAGAATAGGAGAAATGAAATTCTAGTACGAAGCGCAATATGAACCGATCTAATATCCTAAAGAAAAATATAAAACATATTTCTCTTATTTTACGATCGATCGAGCACTAAATGATGCTAGATTTGAATAATTTAGTAATCATAGTAACTATTTTCAATTCTTATATAATATATACGATTTAAATCCCGTGTTCAAAGAAATGCTACTTAAACACTGTAAGAATTTAGAATGTATTTTAACTGATGGTGATTCTGTTGACATAAATGAGGTAGAATAGCAGAGGAAATTTCACCAGTATCTGCGCTTTTGGGCAAGACACAGAAAGCCTGGGCAATGTACTGAGCTTAATTAAAAATTTAAATTGTGCCCCAAACCGTACTGTTGCTTTAAGAATATTGCTAACGACACTAATAACTGTTGCAAGTGGCGAAAGGAGTTTCTCTACGTTAAAATTAATTCAGAACATTTTACGTTTGACTACTACACAAAATCGTGTTAATCGTTTGGTCATTTCGGCACATGAGCATGAAATTGCTGATAAAATAAATTTAAAGGATTTAATAAAATGGTTTGCAGAACTGAAAATGAGAAAAGAGAATTTGTGATTTTAGAATAGTTGATGTTACCTTGTATTATTTTTAAAATACTGGCATTGATTTTGCAATATTGCACATGTTTAACAGAATTTAAAAACGTAAGAAACTTACTGTATATGGCTAACATTTTTGGCTAGGTAGTGTACCGTAACCACATCTGCGTGGTATTATCATTTATTGAATACCTCATGCATATATTAAAACTAACGCGGGGACGTGAACAAAGGAAAGCGCCACCACCCACAATGGGGACGGGTAGACCAGTGAAGGGATTACGCGCGCGGATTTCACAGAATACTCTCCAAAACTGCTAACCAAGCCACAATGATGCCAACTGCAAGTATAAGAGAGCGGGAAGAAACAGTAGTGGAATGCTTGCGAGATTAACGGGTAATTACGCTTAGGAGCCACATGACAGAAAACTGGAACGACAGAGAATATTGATTGGATTTATCTAGAGTCTCGAGTTGATAATATCTGTTATGTCTACTATTCAAAATGTCATAATATACCGTAGGAACCGATGCCCATTCAGCACAAAGAGTGAGCGCGGTTATATCAGTGATTCCCCTAGCTATGCGTCGTCCAGCCGATATGATACAAGGGAGCAGGGCGAGGTCTGAAGTAGTTGTAAGAAGACGAGGTTGTGTCTGTGCTACGGTGCGCGAATCAAGAGACAATTAAAGTATAAGACAGTGCGGTAGAACAATAGTTAGTACTATTTAGACTTTCAGAAAGGACTGTGGGAATACTGAATTACTTTAAAATCAAAGAAACAAATTCATATACATTATACTGTTAGAACAGGGAGTGTAAAGTAATGAGGGAACGACACTATGAACTATGAGTAATTAGATCGCTAAAGCATGGACTAGTTCGATTAAAGCAACAGGGAATATCTTTCCAACTTGTTACATGATATTACAATCAATGACAGTATTAAAACGCCCAGGTAACAACAAATTCTTCTAGCCTGATTACAGTGAGTAGCAGCGCCCAATCCAGAAGAATGAGCTGAAACAGTAGAACGAGTTGAACGAGCTGAACCAGTAGAACGAGTTGAACGAGTTGAACGAGCTGTACAAGTTAATCCAGGAGAACGAGTTGGACATGTTGAACGACGTGTATGAGTGATCGCAGCATCGACTGAGGAGATCGAGACCATTCAACTTAATTCCGGTTGAGTAGACGTCATCGCCATGAATTGCACTGGAGGACGTGCCAGAGATATCCGAACCATGGACACCCAGGGTGCAATGACGCGTTAAGTATCGCCGAGATCCAAGCGGTTGAGCTGAGCGATAACACCTGAATGAGATAAGTCTGAACAGATATAAGCAAGGGATAGAATAGTGAGGTTCATGAATTTCTAATGTAAATAAATTATTAATCTGCCTAGGGCAAACCATGTGTTGGTTTAGATAGGTTCAGGACCGTTGCATGTGTAATTTTAGTATATATAGCTTTGCTTGGGTTATGGTTGGTTATATGAGGGATAGGCGTTAGAGAGGTTTAATTCATTGCATATTATATAATGTTATCCTTGTCTTGTCTGGAGTTACAGTAGTTTGAGAGCTATCACCCAGAGGAAAAGGACGAAAGGGCCTTATAGAAGTTGAACTGGGAGAAGATCCTTGAGAGGACTAGTCAACCTAAAGAGTAGGATGTGCATGGCAGAATAATGTAAGCATGTGATTTCAGCGGTCCAGAGATGGCTGTGGACGAGGTGTCACCAACGTTGTTGAATTAGAGTTTTCAGTGAAGTACCGGCAGACGATGGACACAGCACCCCGTAAGTAACGAACCTTGGCCTGTTAGATGCGAGTTATTGAGTGATGTGAATAATGAAAATGTGCAGAGTACACATGGGGAGGTAAGACTACGAGGCGTACTTGTTGCTATTCGTTGATCTGGGAAAAATGTACTAGATAATGTGATGAAATATTGAGCGTTATGAGATAGGCTGTGAATGCCAAGAGATACTGAAGCGCCAGAACAGAAGGGAAAGGAGCGGACTTTGTTGAGTGCTTGAGTTTCCCCCCAGAAAGGAATGGCCACGGATATAAGATGAATGTCACTGCGTGAAGTATGGCCGTGTTAGGAAGGGGAGTTGTTTATGTTTCATTTAAACAGCTGGGATAGCAATGCACGAACTCGGTGACAACCTTGCCTCTCTGTATTTTTGTTAGAGGCAAATGACCGCATTCAGAAAGGATGGCTGAATGACCCAGATGTTACCTACTTCCTCAAGGTAAGTGCATTTTCTTTTATGTGTATTTACGGGTGCAGTGTTTCATGTATTTCTTTGGTGTGTTTTGTTTGGTTTTGATAATTGTTGTCTTAGTAGTAGCTTTATTTCAGGGGAAATAAGCCCGTATGCTTACAGAAGGGATACGAGTTTCTGAACTCATTCATTTGCATATTGGAAATCGTGCCAGTAGCAAAGTTAGTGAATATTATGGGGGATAAATTTACGGTCCTGGACGAGTGTTCATGTATATTCGTGTTCCTAATCCTAAGAGAATTTTTTTGCGCTTACCTTGCTAATCTTCGCCCATGTTTAATGTACATTTAGACAAGACAGTTTTCATATATGTTCAGACTAGGAAGTTCACAATTCCACAAGAGAAATAAGGTATCTCATGTTACGGAAAATCTTGTATTGAACCATATTTGTGCGGGGAACAGACCCAACATTTGATAAATTCTTGCAGTGATTATTTCGGTATCATGTTTATGAATCTTAAAAGGGAGAATGTCTATGTTTTTCGTAATAATTTTTTGTCCAACTGTAACATATTGATTTATCACTCACACGTTGGTATGTTAGTCCCTGCCCTGCTTCGATTTCTTTAGTATAGTTATTGTGTTTATATTTGACCTAGTGAAGAACCGAAGACGAATCTCTATTCATGGGCAGCCGGATAAGAAAGCAGGATGGTAGTAAGGTACAGTATAGATATTTCTTAACTAATTCCTACTGTTTTGTACTACTTTATTGTCGGCATAATGTGACATGTTTCTTTCTAAATACATGCTTTTGTTAAAATTTAAATAAAATGATTTGTTTTTTTATTGAAAGTAAAGATGAACTTAAAAATCGAATTGCCTCTGTTGATGAACGTAACAATCGAATTGCCTCTGCTGGACGCCTATATTTATCTCTCTCGCAGCTTTTCCAATAAGAAAGAAGTGAGTAAGAGGACCAAATTTTAGAGTATACAAGTGAGTATACTTACCACTGCTCACATACAGCTGTGAATCATGGACACTTGGCACAAAACACCTGAGCAGGCTGCAGGCAGTTGAAATGAGATATCTGAGGAGAATAGAACACAAGAGAAGGAGAGACCGTATTAGGAACAGCACTATTAGGAAGACATTGGGAATAACACAATTGAAAGACACCATAGAAGGAGCGCAATTACGTTGGTTTGAACATGTGATGAGGATGTCGGAAACGCGAGTGCCACGCAGAGTGTGGGAAGCCCGGAGTGAAGGACCTAGAGGGAAGAACGACCCCGCATTAAATGGAAAGACAATATCAAGTCCAGCCTTGAAAACAGAGGTATCCTGTGGAGGAAAGATCAACAGATGACACAAGACAGGAAACCCTGGCGGTCTCTCTGCCAAACTTTGACACTGCAAGGTATAAGAGGAACGACTAAGCAAGTAAGTTTTGAAAGTAAAAATGTGTAACTTTTTAAAAAAAAAAATATTCTTAAGGGGCGGCATTTTGTCCTTTTTTCCGGGGTCACGTAAATGCTAGAGCGGGCGCTGGTATCTTACCTTGAAAACAATAATGCGTTCACTATTCTGGTCGTACTAGCTTACCCGCAGCCCTATTTTCTTATTCATTATTGAACCATTTCTTTCAACTATGATTGATTTTGTGTTGATGATTCTGTAGTTGTCTGGTCAAAAATCCTACTGTTCCTGCCATCGTACTTTACTTATACCAACTACATCTAATTTTCGTCTATTCATTACCCTCTTCAGATTATTTAACCTACCACAACGATTCAAACTAACATTCCACGCTCCAACTCGCAGAATGTCAGTATTCATTTTCCTGATTATTGCCCCTCCTGTGTAGTCACCACCCGGAGATCCCAATGGGGGAATATTTTATCTCCGGAATATTTTATCTCCGGAATATTTTATCCGCGAGGATATATCATTCGTTCATACGGATAGAGCTGCATGTCTTCTGGAGTTAGTTACGACTGTAGTTTCCCGTAGCAGTATCAACAAGCTAAGCCATGTTAAATATTATGACAAGGCCATAGCAGTCAATCATCCAGACTGCCGCCCTTGCAGTTCCCGAAAGGCTGCTATCCTCCTTTCGATGAACCATCATTAGTCTTGTTTTCTCGACAGATACCCCTCCGATATGGTTGCACCTACGGTTTGACTATCTGCTTCATTGGGACGTCCAAGCCTGCCCACCGTGGCAAGGTCGCATGGTTTACTGAGGACATACCGGTAATGAAAACTAATCTTAAATCTAACATTATAAAAAGAATGATCTAATTGTAACAAAAGCAGACAAGGGAAACGTTACTGGCATCCTTAAATCCATCCCAGAAACAATTTAATTTATAGAAACAAACAAAATAAAAGAAATAAAGAAAGATACAACCATGAATCTAAACACAAAAGTTTTTAAAGGAAACACAGTTTATACTTAATGACAACATAAAATATTAACTAGTCCCGATGAATTCATGATGCCCTACGTTAAAGGGCTTGCCAAAAATTCACAAATAAAACCACCATGTCAGACCTATTTTAAACTGTAGGAACAGGAAATTTTTACTTAAAAAAAAGCTTTAACATAGAAAATAAATGGATATCGAACTCACTAGAAGCGATTTCTAAGAAACAGACAACAGAAATAAATGAGGAAACCATACCAGTGTACAATGACGTGACAAACGTGTATTCCCATTAAAGAGGCCATAGATGATACAATGGAAGAAAATTTAAAGGAACACGACAAATTAAGTCAGACAGAGATTAATGAAACCATAAATGTATTAGATTTAATAAAACATATCAATTATTTCACGTTAATGGGAAATAACAAAAATGAGAGGACCTCTATCAGGCTTTTTGTCTGATATCTAAATAACCTTAAAAATACATTTTAACATATACCACATTAAACCAAGTCTTTGGATCCGTTATGCTGACGACACGGCGGTATTTTTGAACGCAGACCTCACTACTCCCGAAACATTTCTGGGCTTTTTAAATTTGCTTGGCAATAACATTAAATTTACAATGGAAAATGAAAATAACAATACATTACATTTTATATCTCACATTGATAAAGACAACAATGTAGATTTTAACATTTTCAGAAAACCTGCATAATCTATTACTACCCTTAACAAAATAAATAATCAGCTAGGATCTCATAAATAAGCAGCATACAGCAGCTAAAATAACAGAACACTAACAATCCCGATGAGCAAAGATAAGAAATTAGAATAAATCACAATGATAAAACAAATTGTAAAAGCGAATGGATACAGTCGAGAAATGGTAGACAGAGTTATACGTAAGAGGAAAACTATTTAAAGAAAAGTAATGAAACTAAGAAAGGTTTAGATTGAAGTAATTACGTGACATTTACACATTTTGGAAGTGAAATTTTTAAAATTGCAAATCATGCCAAGAAATTTAAAAACAGCTTTTAGTACTAAAAATAAAATATCGGAACAAATCTAGAATTCAAATGCTGTCAATAAAAATATGTCTTTATTAATTCGGGAGTATATTAGGCTCACTTGCAACGATTGTAAAATGATTTACATAGGAAAGACTAGGTGGACACTAATACAGCCATACCAAGAACACTTTAAGGCTATACAATACAACAGATATTCAGCTTTTGCAGAACATGTTTACAATAACAATCATAATTTTCAAGGTATTGAAAAAGACATAAAGTTCATTTTTAAAGGTAACTACGGTTTAGAATTAAACATCCATGAAAACATTGAAAATTCTATGGTGAAGGAAACAGAACCTGATAAGATTTTGAATGAAATCGCTATTAGTAACATATTGTTATCACATTTCAGATGACGTAATGTCACGTGCTACTAGCACACACTAGCTCAAAGCTGAACCTCTGTTATGTACCTGTCCAATAGCGTAAGCGACATGTCCATCCAGCCCTTCTAATGGTAATCTACATCAGAATACACATTTTTATGGTCTAGCGTTAGGTTCGTTAAGTGTCCGTCATTCGTTTTTCTTATTTATTTTACAGTTTATTCCATTGCGGCTGCATTTTATCAATGTGGATTTACATGTTTCAAATAACTTTTAATCACTCATGATAGACCTTTGAGTCTAGAAACCGGTTCTGAACCAAAAATTGTGTGCTCATACGACTGTAAAAATTTAATAATAATAATAATAATAATAATAATAATAATAATAATAATAATAATAATAATAATAATAATAATAATAATAATAATAATTTTTCTGGACAGAGATATGATTCAAGTACCTGATTATCAACTGAAAATACTTTCAGGAGACTTCAATGCATAGATTGCAAAGGAAAAGGAATAGTTGGGAGATGTCCGGGACACAGTAGGACTAACAAGAATGGAGAGAGATGATCGAAGTCTGTGATTCCTTCAACCAAGAAAATGATGATATAACGATCCCCTAATACTAATTTAGGACCATGTGGCACCTTCCAGTCCCAAGGAAATAATGAAAGTTAAATTTCAGAGAGGAGCCAATGTGGGTTCTGATCACTTCCTCATCCTCACTAGAATTAACACCAAGTTGATTCCAAAACCCACTAATTATTGTCAATGTTTTTCTTTTCAGTTCTTTATTTATACAGCTGAAGAGGACCACTAAGTGGTCGAAACATGTCCTGTAAGTTTTAATTTTATTCAATTTTGCCTGAGGCATTAATAAAGTATCGATTAGGTGGTTATTTATACTTACTTCTTGATTAAACATCGATACGGTCATGAAATGGACAACTTGTAATTAAATACCTCTCAAATTGAAACGGTTTAGAATTGAGGAAATGGTGAATCAGGAGATCGTAGATAAATACAGAAAAGAGCTTGAATCCCTGCACTCATATGAGTGGGACGAAATGGCTAAGAAAATACAACAGGCAGCCGAACAAATCATATCCCTGACAAAGATGAAAAATCATCCCTGATGGAACAACGAATGTGAGCAGGCACTGCAGAAAATATCACGAACATAGAACAAACGATGCTCTAGCCGTAAAGATTGTGAGGCATTTAGAGAGCAGAGAAAGCGTATAGCCAAAATCTTAAAGAATGTGAAACGCAAAGACGAGGAAGACAAATTGGATCAAATAGAGGAACATTTAAAGAAAAGCAACACCAGGGATTTTAATCAGCTTTTCAAGAACAAGATTAAGGAATTCGTTCCAACAAACATGTGCTTCAAGAATGAACAAGGCAAACTCATCACGGCAAACAAGAAAAACTGTATGCACTTAGCTTAGTACTTCCAAAAGCTTTGAAACTGAGATCCACCTGAAGAAGGGCTATCTTTCGAAGCACCTACAGACAAATTTCAAAATTCACATCCTCCTGACAGTGAAAAAATTAGAACTATAATAAAAGAGTTGAAAAACAACAATTCTCGTAGGAAAGACTTCATTACGGCGGAGCTCCTCAAGTATTCGCGTGACAGCTGGAAAGACTGTTCACCCACATATGGGCCACAGGAGAGTTCCCAAACGATTGGAAAAATACATTAATTCATCCCCTACACAAAAAAGGCGATAAAAAGGATGTCAGTAATTACAGAGGCAGCTCTCTCCTCCCCAATACGTACAAGCTATTGTCGAAAGCACTTCGTAGAGTGGAGGTCCACCTAGACAAGCCGCAGGGAGAATAGCAGGCAGGGTTTAGAAAAGGGCGGTCTTGTGCAGAACAAGTTTACATTCTTAAATCGCTATTCAGAATTAGGGCAATGAGACATAAACAACTGATTATGACTTTAGTGCATTTCAAGGAAGCGCATGATTCAGTGGATCTCAAGACACATCTTAATATTCTCAGGGAAATTGGAGTCGACGGCACTGATACATACTCCCAAGTGAATTTCCTGCGAGCGCTTGTGGAACCGTTTTAGATGAGAAGAGGCCTGAGGCAGGGGGATGGTCTTTCCCCACTCCTGCTCAATTGTGTTTTGGAAAGTGGAGGAAAAACTTGACCGAAAATGATCTTTAAAATCGAGTGAGAGTACAAAAACACAGGTATCACTTTTGACTTTTACTGATTATGTTATGCTTCTAGCAGATACTCTTCGGAAAATAGTAAAACAGGTGGAGTTTCTTCAAGAAATAGCTGCTAAAACAGGATTACGGATCTCCTTTGATCAGGCCGAGTATATGGATTCGGAAAAGACAGAAGCATTGGGCTGGCCAATGAGATTGTCCGGAGGACCATCATCATTATCTAAAGGCTTTGCCTTGTCACTGTACCATTGATCTCTTCTCTCTGCGATCCTTTCCATCTTTCCATAACTTTGGCATCCCATCATCTCAAATACCTATTCAACGATCTTCTTCCGTTGTTTCCCTCTGCCTTTCTTTCCCATCACCTTGCCTTCGAACAAGTTCTTTATGAAGTCACTATGCCGGAGAAAGTGACCAAAATTGACGCTTTTCTCCTTTATATCGTTGTTATTAAATGCCTCTGGGTGTTTATTGCTCTAAGCACTGCTTTATTAGTTTTCTTCTCAATCCAGCTAGTTCTTGTCATCTACCTCCATAGCCACATTCCCACTGCCTCTAGTCGTTTCACGTCCTTCTTCGAGAGAGTCCATCTTTCAAAGCCATATAGCAGCACATTCCAAATGAATGTTTTGATAAACAACATATTTTCTTCAGTATCTAAGGATTTATTAATTGAGAGCTGCTTCTTATCCTCAAAGGCTTTCTTACACAGGGAAACAGTGCAGCTGTTGTCATCGGTAATAACTGATCCTAAGTAGCAGAACTCGTGCACCTGCTTTATTAAAATATTTCCAATTCTGAGATGTGCTGCTGGCTTCATGGAAGTTAATTACCTTGGCGAGATTATCATCCCGAATGACAATGAGAAGGCAATACTGGAGGAGAGAGCGAGGAAGATGGAAATGGCATTTAAAATGAGCCATGATACTCGCAGATCTAAATCCATCTCCTACCAGACTAAACTGAAACACTTCGGCGTAGTAGTCAGACCGGCATGTCTTTACGCTGCACAAACACCAGCAAAAATGGAAGATATGTCAATTGAGAAAAAGGAAAGGAAGTTCCTCAGAATGATTTTGGGTCCTAAGAAATTGTCCGAGGGCCATGTAAGGTCAAACAAGGAACTATATGCAAGAGTCGGAAAGATCACCACCGTTATGAAAAAAAAAACCCACTAAGGTTAACCTTTTACGGTGGGCCGAGGAGAATCGACGCGGGGAGATTAGTGCACGAATTGCTCACTTTCCAGGAAAAATGGAAATCAAATCCACGCTGGCTGAAGGAGATGCACAAAGACAAGCTGGTAAATGATATAAAAGCAGAGGACATAATGGAGAGGATTATCTTTTGGAAGAAATTTGCGGGGTTGAGGGATGACCCAGAGAATGAATCCACTAAACCAAGGAAAATCTCGATGGAAGAAGGGCTGAAAAGGAGCGTGAGGTTGAATTTTTCTGTTAAAACGGATATTAAAAGGTGTAAGCCTAAGAAAGTGAGATAGGTAGCTTGTGTTAGCATAGTCCACACAGTGAGTGAGCGAGTGAGTGAGTGAGTGAGTGAGTAATACTTGTGACACAGACCACTGAAACGAATCACAATCACTCTCAGTAATGGAGAGTATTCAATCACACAGCCATATTATATGTACGATGTTTTTGTTTGTTTGTTTGGTACTCAGCCCTAAGGCTGATTTGATCGTCAACAGCTCCACCATCAGCTGTAATAGATGGCCTACGCATCACTGAAGAGGCATTCTAGGGAAATGAGGTAGTTTCCCGTTGCTTTCTTTTTACAGTTGGCTTTACGTCGCACCGACGTAGATAGATCTTATTGCGACTATGGGATAGGAAAAGGCTAGGAGTGGAAAAGAATAGGCCGTGGCCTTATTTGAGGTACAGCCTCACCATTTGCTTGGTGTGAATATGGTACACCACGGAAAACTATCTTCAGTGCCGCTCCTCCTCTGGGTGGGGGCGGTAGAATAACAACCACGGTATCCCCTGCCTGTTGTATGAGGTGACTAAAAGGGGTTCCCTGGTAATCAGAACTTGAGAGCGTGGGCCGGCACTCACGGGGCCCTTAGCTGAGTCCTGGCATTGCCTCCACTTACTTATGCCACGCTCCTTACCTTCACCTATCGTAACCGACCTCCCTTGGTCAACTCTTTTTCTTATTCGGCCCCGATAGTACTAGGTTGCCGAGGCCTAGAGGGTCTTTTATTTTCACGCCCTTCGTGGTCCCTGTCTTCCTTTGGCCAATATCTTCATTTTTCGAAGTGTCGGATGCCTTCCGTATTTTCTCTCTGATTAGTGTTATATAGAGGATGGTTGCCTAGTTGCACTTCCTCTTAAAGCATTCTGTGGCTGAACTCACTCGCAGGAAACTGCTTGCGCCTCAATATGTCCTTGCCCGACTTCACGCCGTCTGATGCGGCATGCAAAACAGTGCATGCTGTTCTTACTCATATCTCAAAAAGTAATTATCCGATTTTGAAAATACTTACATATTTGAACTTGTACGCAGATGAATTTTTAAATCAGCTGTATAATTTTGTGACGTTCCATTTAAAAATATGGAGTCAGTATAAATTTTTCGGTTGTTAATCACCCCTTGAGACTAAGTAGCACGTTATTTTACAAGACCCTGCGTACCATTTACGAATATGAAAACAGAATGATGATATGTTTAATGGTTTAGAAGTTATTTGCGTGTAACATGTTAGGTGAATAACCCTATATGTAACAACGACATCTATATATATAAAATAAGAGTTTTGTCTGTACATTGCTCAGAATTTGAAAATAATGGTATTTATATATCGATCATGTCCATAGTAACAAGAAAATGCACTTTTTACTTTTCCGTAATTTCTGTCTGTCTGTCTGTCTGTCTGTCTGTCTGTCTGTCTGTATGTATGTATGTACACGCATCACGAGAAAACGGTTGAAGAGATTTTAATGAAAATCGGTATGTGAAGTCGGGGGATGAACCTCTACAATCTAGGCTATAAATCATTTTACTCACGCTGAGTGAAATGGTAGTTTAGGGGAAGGCCTAAAATTGAATTCTCAACTATTTATGTTATTAGTGGGCGTATTTTAAAGAAAATGAGTATACAAAGTTGGGGAATAAATTGCTAGAATCTAGACTGTCAATAATTGTATTCACGCTGAGAAAAATGGTAGTTTAGGGGAACGCCTAAAATTTAATTCTCAAATATTGTTGTTATTAGTAGTCCTATCTTGATGAAAATCGGCATGCAAAGTCAGAAAATAAGTCGCTATAGTCTTGGCTGTCACATATTTTATTCACGCTGAGTGAAGTGGTAGTTTAGGGGAAGGCCTAAAATGTAATTCTCAAATATTTCTTATTAGAAGTGTAGTTGGTGAATGCTAGATAACTAAGGTTATATAGTATTAAATTTCCTATTATTCATGTCTTATACATTGTTACCGTACTGGCTATGGTCACCAAGATATTCATGAATTTGAATTTTTGTTACTAAGTCCATATCAGCGCCGAGTAACGAGAAAATGGGTAAAAAGTATTTAATGAAAATCGATATGTAAAGTCGGAGAATAAGAAACTACAGTTTACGGTACAAAATATTTTACAAATCACAGAGTCGAAAGAAAACTAAATGTGTAGGCCTACAATATAGAAAGCTCATAACATTGATCAACAATAACATTACATTGACCATTGTTTGTCGTGATGTGCTTTGTGTCTTCTGTTGCCCCTCATCTCCGGAAGATAGGATTACTGCTGCGTACAGAGTAATTTTTATTTGATTTCCGTCGCACCGACATAGATAGGTTTTATGGCGACGATGGGATAGGAAAGGGCTAGGAGTGACTTAGGCCTAAATTAAGGTACAGGCCCAACACTTGACTGGTGTGGAAGTGGGAAACCACGGAATACCATCTTCAGCGCTGCCGACAATGGGGTTCGAATCCACTATCTCTCGGATGCAAGCTCACAGCTGCGCACCGCTAACCACACGGTCAACTCGCCCAATCGGACAGAGTGTAACAGCCTGCCTGAATATTGATGGGAAGTAGCTGGTGAGTTAGATAACTTTCTTCTTTAGCATGTCATTCCCCTGGTTTACAAATTTGCTGATACTACTGGTACGTAACACACTGGATCATCATAGCATTCGGGCTAATCAATCCCTACTCTGAGGTACTGATTGGAATGAACAGTGTGCATATTTAGCAGAATAATGACAGATGAGTGTTCATGGCAATCTGCGGCCTGGTCATCCCAGCTCTGGAACTTTGGACTATTAGATCGGCACCGCAATCTAACCGCAGCACTGTTCGTTAAAAGTGATAAAACATGCGGCTTTCCATTTCATCGAGTATTTTATATGATAGCATTGCTCTTAATCACTACATTCATACTTACGTTTTTGTAATGACCTATGCTGATTTCAGTTAGGAAAACCACAAAGTCAGTCTTTCTGAGAATCCCGTAGCGAAGCACGGGTACATCAGCTAGTTTACAATAAGATACAAACGTTGAAAACTAGAAAAGCAGATGGAATCAATAAGATTTCTGGGGATATACTAAAGACAATTCGTTGGGGTATAGTACCATATCTGAAATACCGGTACTTATTTGATTATTGTATGAAGGAGCTATACCAAATGAATGGAGAGTTGCTAGAGTAGCCCATGTGTGAAAAGGAAAGGGTAATAAACATAAAGCTGAAAATTACAGGCCAGTCAGTTTGCCATGCATTGCACGCAAGCTTTGGGAAAGCATTATTTGTACTTATTTTAGACATTTTTTCAAAATCAATAATGGGTTCGAGAGAAGGCAGAAGGCAGTTCGGGTTTAAGACAATTCCACTGAAGGTCAACCAGTAGGATTCCAGCAAGATATAGCAGATATCTTGGATTCAAGAGGCCAAATAGTTTCTATCGCGATTGACCTGTCTAAGACATTTGATAGGGTGGATCATGGGAGACTACTGGCAAAACTGAGGGGAATTCCTCAAGGCAGTATTATAGGACCTTTATGTTTTCTTATATATATATAAATGATATGAATAAAGAAGTGGAATCCGAGATAAAGCTTTTTGTGGATGATGCTATTCTGTGTAGAGTACTAAATAAGTTACAGGATTGTGAGCAACTGCAAAATGACCTGGATAATATTGTGAGATGGGCAGTAGGCAATGGTATGATGATAAACGGGTTAAAAGTCAGGTTGTGATTTTCACATGTAGGAAAAGTCCTCTCAGTTTTAATTACTGCGTTGATGGGGTGAAAGTTCCTTTCGGGGATCATTGTAAGTACCTAGGTGTTAATATAAGGAAATATCTTCATTGGAGTAATCACATAAATGTGATTGTAAATAAAGGGTACAGATCTCTGCACATGATTATGAGGATGTTTAGTGGTTGTAGTAAGGATGTAAAGGAGAGGGCATGTAAGTCTCTGGTAAGACCCCAGCTAGAGAATTGTTCCAATGTATGGGGCCCTCACCAGGAATACTTGATTAAAGAACTGGAAAAAGTCCAAAGAAAAGCAGCTCGAATTACTCTGGGTGATTTCCGACAAAAGAGTAGCGTTAAAAAAATGTTGCAAAGTTTGGGTTGGGAAGACTTGGGAGAAAGGTGACGAGCTGCTCGTATAAGTGGTATGTTCCGAGCTGTCAGTGGAGAGATGGCGTGGAATGACATAAGTGTACGAATAAGTTTGAGTGGTGTCTTTAAAAGTAGGAAAGATCACAGTATGAAGATAAAG